>NW_025728523.1:47500-50000 GCF_021461385.2 Schistocerca piceifrons | reverse complement strand
GTTCTTGATTAATGAAAACATACTTGGCAAATGCTTTCGCTTCTGTTCGTCTTGCGACGATCCAAGAATTTCACCTCTAACGTCGCAATACGAATGCCCCCGCCTGTCCCTATTAATCATTACCTCGGGTTCCGAAAACCAACAAAATAGAACCGAGGTCCTATTCCATTATTCCATGCACACAGTATTCAGGCGGGCTTGCCTGCTTTAAGCACTCTAATTTGTTCAAAGTAAACGTGCCGGCCCACCGAGACACTCAATAAAGAGCACCCTGGTAGGATTTCAACGGGGTCCGCCTCGGGACGCACGAGCACGCACGAGGCGGTCGCACGCCTTCAGCTCGCCCCACCGGCAGGACGTCCCACGATACATGCCAGTTAAACACCGACGGGCGGTGAACCAACAGCGTGGGACACAAATCCAACTACGAGCTTTTTAACCGCAACAACTTTAATATACGCTATTGGAGCTGGAATTACCGCGGCTGCTGGCACCAGACTTGCCCTCCAATAGATACTCGTTAAAGGATTTAAAGTGTACTCATTCCGATTACGGGGCCTCGGATGAGTCCCGTATCGTTATTTTTCGTCACTACCTCCCCGTGCCGGGAGTGGGTAATTTGCGCGCCTGCTGCCTTCCTTGGATGTGGTAGCCGTTTCTCAGGCTCCCTCTCCGGAATCGAACCCTGATTCCCCGTTACCCGTTACAACCATGGTAGGCGCAGAACCTACCATCGACAGTTGATAAGGCAGACATTTGAAAGATGCGTCGCCGGTACGAGGACCGTGCGATCAGCCCAAAGTTATTCAGAGTCACCAAGGCAAACGGACCGGACGAGCCGACCGATTGGTTTTGATCTAATAAAAGCGTCCCTTCCATCTCTGGTCGGGACTCTGTTTGCATGTATTAGCTCTAGAATTACCACAGTTATCCAAGTAACGTGGGTACGATCTAAGGAACCATAACTGATTTAATGAGCCATTCGCGGTTTCACCTTAATGCGGCTTGTACTGAGACATGCATGGCTTAATCTTTGAGACAAGCATATGACTACTGGCAGGATCAACCAGGGAGCTGCGTCAACTAGAGCTGAGCAGCCGGCCGCCCGGGAGTGTGTCCCGGGGGCCCGCGCGAACACGCAAGCGTCCGCTCAATCATTCTGCAAACAGGAGGAGGCTGAGCTCCCCTGCACAATACACCTCGAAACCCTCTCAGGTCCCGGCGGCGCGCAGCGCCGTCCCAAGTACTTGGTCGGGTTCGAGAGAGGCGCAATCGCCCGGAGTTAGGCGAGTAGACGCTTTCGGTGCGACCACCCGTGCTCCCAACTGAGCTTGCCGCTGCCGACAGAGGCCCGGGAGCGTGCTGTCGTGGCATTGCCGGCGGGAGACAACACGCGCCACCTACGGTGACCGGCAGCTCCAACGCCAGCGCCACAGAAGGACAAAAGCCCCACTTGGGTGCCGAAGCGAACTCTCCCAGCACAGCGCACGCGCCAACACATCCGCACAGCTGCGATACAAACCACCAGCGAGAACCGCTGGGGCGACCGAGCAGCAGACGGCGTCGCGGCGCCGAGCGCCGGGCGGCGGCGCATCCTCAACGCACACAGTCCTCAATCGGACCAGCACACTGAAGATGTCCACCGCGCTTCGCACCGGGCCCGCGAGGACCTACTTTGGCCGCACGGCGCCGCGCGCAGGGTGCGCCGGCGCGCAGCTGCGACGCCTGCCGCGTCCGTCGGCCGGCGCGCCTGCCACTGGCCGCCCCCACCAGCCGGCTGTAGCGCGTGCGCCCACGCACCGCGCGGCCAGCACGCCGGGAGGCGCCCCCTCACCGGCCGGGGACGGTCCCACCCAGCCACCGCCGCGTATCGCTTCACACCCAGATGCCGTTCAGTTTCGTCGGCATGGTGGGTATCGCTGGAACAACCGGTTAGTACCTCAACCTATCGTCGCCATCACCGATTCACCCCTAGCGAGAACAACCGCACCACAACAGGTTACCATTTGTTCATTTGCGTAACTTCACCAGAAAACGCAGGCGTCCATCGCCATTTGCAACTTCAACGATTATTGCATGCCTGTGTCAGGTGTCACGCCACACTACGTCTGCCCACATACACGCAACAAAATGTGCACGCCTAGACAATACGTGGAAGGTGGCCCCCGTACGTATGCGATGTCCATTGCTCGAACGACTGTCAACCGGCCTCTGTAGCATGTCGCAGATATGGAACGCGGTGCACCATGCCATCACGGTGTGTGAGGAGAGACGACTAGGTCCGAATACATCAACAGACAGCTCATGCTGATCGCCATCCACGGCGTCCGTTCCTCCCACACGTCTCTATGGCGTACCACACTGCAATCCAGCTCTCATAGGGAGACGACACGTAGCTGCGTGCACAATATTTGCACTGTATGGTCCGCCGTTTTTGGGCGCAGTCGTTGTGCGGTCACACATGTGCCACGATGTATCATTCAGTACATAAGGACGAATG
>NW_025728523.1:35000-37500 GCF_021461385.2 Schistocerca piceifrons | reverse complement strand
GTTAGGCGAGTAGACGCTTTCGGTGCGACCACCCGTGCTCCCAACTGAGCTTGCCGCTGCCGACAGAGGCCCGGGAGCGTGCTGTCGTGGCATTGCCGGCGGGAGACAACACGCGCCACCTACGGTGACCGGCAGCTCCAACGCCAGCGCCACAGAAGGACAAAAGCCCCACTTGGGTGCCGAAGCGAACTCTCCCAGCACAGCGCACGCGCCAACACATCCGCACAGCTGCGATACAAACCACCAGCGAGAACCGCTGGGGCGACCGAGCAGCAGACGGCGTCGCGGCGCCGAGCGCCGGGCGGCGGCGCATCCTCAACGCACACAGTCCTCAATCGGACCAGCACACTGAAGATGTCCACCGCGCTTCGCACCGGGCCCGCGAGGACCTACTTTGGCCGCACGGCGCCGCGCGCAGGGTGCGCCGGCGCGCAGCTGCGACGCCTGCCGCGTCCGTCGGCCGGCGCGCCTGCCACTGGCCGCCCCCACCAGCCGGCTGTAGCGCGTGCGCCCACGCACCGCGCGGCCAGCACGCCGGGAGGCGCCCCCTCACCGGCCGGGGACGGTCCCACCCAGCCACCGCCGCGTATCGCTTCACACCCAGATGCCGTTCAGTTTCGTCGGCATGGTGGGTATCGCTGGAACAACCGGTTAGTACCTCAACCTATCGTCGCCATCACCGATTCACCCCTAGCGAGAACAACCGCACCACAACAGGTTACCATTTGTTCATTTGCGTAACTTCACCAGAAAACGCAGGCGTCCATCGCCATTTGCAACTTCAACGATTATTGCATGCCTGTGTCAGGTGTCACGCCACACTACGTCTGCCCACATACACGCAACAAAATGTGCACGCCTAGACAATACGTGGAAGGTGGCCCCCGTACGTATGCGATGTCCATTGCTCGAACGACTGTCAACCGGCCTCTGTAGCATGTCGCAGATATGGAACGCGGTGCACCATGCCATCACGGTGTGTGAGGAGAGACGACTAGGTCCGAATACATCAACAGACAGCTCATGCTGATCGCCATCCACGGCGTCCGTTCCTCCCACACGTCTCTATGGCGTACCACACTGCAATCCAGCTCTCATAGGGAGACGACACGTAGCTGCGTGCACAATATTTGCACTGTATGGTCCGCCGTTTTTGGGCGCAGTCGTTGTGCGGTCACACATGTGCCACGATGTATCATTCAGTACATAAGGACGAATGTGCAGTACAGATTGTGGTTCACGCGTACGACATCAGCGGACAGTTGACACAGGCCGCACCACAACGTAGCCTGAGTACGTCGCATGCGAAGGGCATTGAACATGCAAACTTCTCACCAACCAGCTTGCGAAGGCAGGGGGCAAGGTGGGGACGTGGGGAGGGGCGGCATGTACGTCCTGCTGCCATCCACATTACAGTGTACAGCAGGAGCATGTGGAAAGTGAGCAAGACTTGCAAGGTGTTTAACATGAAGCGATACACAGGGGTGCGGGCAGTGCGAGTAGCGAACTATATTGCGAGGGTTGCGGGTGGGCAACACTACAGTAATTGAACGAGTCGTATAACAATTACAGAGCAGGTTTAGGCGACAACGTGGGTTACGTTAAGGCGACAACATGGGTTAGGTTAAGGCACAACATGGGTTAGGTTAAGGCACAACATGGGTTAGGTTAAGGCACAACATGGGTTAGGTTAAGGCACAACATGGGTTAGGTTAAGGCACAACATGGGTTAGGTTAAGGCACAACATGGGTTAGGTTAAGGCACAACATGGGTTAGGTTAAGGCACAACATGGGTTAGGTTGAGGCACAACATGGGTTAGGTTAAGGCACAACATGGGTTAGGTTGAGGCACAACATGGGTTAGGTTGAGGCACAACATGGGTTAGGTTGAGGCACAACATGGGTTAGGTTAAGGTACAACATGGGTTAGGTTAAGGTACAACATGGGTTAGGTTAAGGTACAACATGGGTTAGGTTAAGGTACAACATGGGTTAGGTTAAGGTACAACATGGGTTAGGTTAAGGTACAACATAGGTTAGGTTAAGGTACAACATAGGTTAGGTTAAGGTACAACATAGGTTAGGTTAAGGTACAACATAGGTTAGGTTAAGGTACAACATAGGTTAGGTTAAGGTACAACATAGGTTAGGTTAAGGTACAACATAGGTTAGGTTAGGTTAGGTTAGGTTACACGTTGTTGTACGGAAAGGTGTAGGGGGGGGGGGGGCGGGGGCGGCAGGTTCGTTGATAGTGATTATAGTAAGTGAATGCTTGTGACATGATCAGATTTGTCACGTCAGGATGCACCTTTGGCTTATTAGAGGCGGCGCTCCAATTCTATGCTTGTGTGAGACCTGTGTCTTTGACTCATGTCATTGTTTGTGCGCTGTGACAGGAGGTACTATTGTGATGTTGGGTGCACCGTTGTATAGGACATGTGTGGGTGTTGGTGCCTGGTCTGCGCAATGGTGGATGTCGAAAGGCTGGGATATTGTATT
>NW_025728523.1:27500-30000 GCF_021461385.2 Schistocerca piceifrons | reverse complement strand
AATCGAATGCCTTAGATACGTCGATCGATGCCACAAAGACAGAGCGGCAGGAGCGAACTGCGTCGGTGAGAGCAGTGTCCAAGATGAAGGTATTTTCCAACATCCCATCCCGAGGGATGAATGCCCGCTGACGTTCGTCCACAGCACATGCGCGCATCAGGCGTGACGCGAGAACCTTGTGAAAGGTCCGCGCCAACACCGAGCAGACCGTAATGGGGCGAAAGTCAGCGGGGGATGTTGGTGCAGCCGTTTTCGGGAGAAGGGACGTCCGCGCGCGAAGCAGGCGTTCCGGAAGGGCGCGGGCCAGAAGGAAGAGATTCATCACTTTCACCAGGACTTCGTGCGGCAGGCGCCGCAACTCCGCTGGGGTAAGGCCGTCCGGCCCGGCTGCTGATCCCCTGGGCGGCAACGCGGCGGCGACCTCCTCATGTGTGACCGGCCCCCATATGCACTCGAGAGCGACAGGCTCTGAGTGCGGGAGGAGGCGGTCACGAATGAAGCCCGCGGTGGAGATGGGCTTCTTAGTGAAGAGGTCCGCCCAGAAGTCCAGCAGACCAGGGATGGCAGGTGGCGGCTGGAGCAGGGTGCCATCCAAGAGGCCGCGCACGCAACGTGCACGCGACCGTCGGAAGGCATCCTGCGTTCTCGCGTACTCCCAGCGGCGCCGCTTGCGCTTCTGCGTCGGCGGCGCGGCAGGCGGCCGCTTCGATGGTTGGCGCGGCCGCTGTGTCCTGGTGATCGATCTCTCCCCTCTGGACCCGACCGACGCAAGGGCATCCGGGAGCATGCCCAGGATGACATCGGGCGGCGTGCCCCGCCCCAGACCTATGACACGATCCAGGGCAGAGAAACGCTGGGCGGAAGCGGGTAGCCCCGCCAGAGAGTCATAGTTACTCCCGCCGTTTACCCGCGCTTGCTTGAATTTCTTCACGTTGACATTCAGAGCACTGGGCAGAAATCACATTGCGTCAACACCCGCTAGGGCCATCGCAATGCTTTGTTTTAATTAGACAGTCGGATTCCCCCAGTCCGTGCCAGTTCTGAGTTGATCGTTGAATGGCGGCCGAAGAGAATCCGCGCACCCGCGCGCCCCCGGAGGAGCACGCTAAGGCGGACGCGGCCTCGCAGCAAGGAAGATCCGTGGGAGGCCAAGGCACGGGACCGAGCTCGGATCCTGCACGCAGGTTGAAGCACCGGGGCGCGAACGCCGCGCAGGCGCGCGCATCCTGCACCGCCGGCCAGCACGAGGCCGACCAACGGCGAGAGCAGACCACGCCCGCGCTAAACGCCCGCACTTACCGGCACCCCTACGGCACTCACCTCGCCCAGGCCCGGCACGTTAGCGCTGACCCACTTCCCGACCAAGCCCGACACGCCCCGATCCTCAGAGCCAATCCTTATCCCGAAGTTACGGATCCAATTTGCCGACTTCCCTTACCTACATTATTCTATCGACTAGAGGCTCTTCACCTTGGAGACCTGCTGCGGATATGGGTACGAACCGGCGCGACACCTCCACGTGGCCCTCTCCCGGATTTTCAAGGTCCGAGGGGAAGATCGGGACACCGCCGCAACTGCGGTGCTCTTCGCGTTCCAAACCCTATCTCCCTGCTAGAGGATTCCAGGGAACTCGAACGCTCATGCAGAAAAGAAAACTCTTCCCCGATCTCCCGACGGCGTCTCCGGGTCCTTTTGGGTTACCCCGACGAGCATCTCTAAAAGAGGGGCCCGACTTGTATCGGTTCCGCTGCCGGGTTCCGGAATAGGAACCGGATTCCCTTTCGCCCAACGGGGGCCAGCACAAAGCGCATCATGCTATGACGGCCCCCATCAACATCGGATTTCTCCTAGGGCTTAGGATCGACTGACTCGTGTGCAACGGCTGTTCACACGAAACCCTTCTCCGCGTCAGCCCTCCAGGGCCTCGCTGGAGTATTTGCTACTACCACCAAGATCTGCACCGACGGCGGCTCCAGGCAGGCTCACGCCCAGACCCTTCTGCGCCCACCGCCGCGACCCTCCTACTCGTCAGGGCTTCGCGGCCGGCCGCAAGGACCGGCCATGACTGCCAGACTGACGGCCGAGTATAGGCACGACGCTTCAGCGCCATCCATTTTCAGGGCTAGTTGCTTCGGCAGGTGAGTTGTTACACACTCCTTAGCGGATTCCGACTTCCATGGCCACCGTCCTGCTGTCTTAAGCAACCAACGCCTTTCATGGTTTCCCATGAGCGTCGATTCGGGCGCCTTAACTCGGCGTTTGGTTCATCCCACAGCGCCAGTTCTGCTTACCAAAAGTGGCCCACTTGGCACTCCGATCCGAGTCGTTTGCTCGCGGCTTCAGCATATCAAGCAAGCCGGAGATCTCACCCATTTAAAGTTTGAGAATAGGTTGAGGTCGTTTCGGCCCCAAGGCCTCTAATCATTCGCTTTACCGGATGAGACTCGTACGAGCACCAGCTATCCTGAGGGAAACTTCGGAGGGAACCAGCTACTAGATG
>NW_025728523.1:20000-25000 GCF_021461385.2 Schistocerca piceifrons | reverse complement strand
CACCGAATCAAGAAAGAGCTATCAATCTGTCAATCCTTCCGGTGTCCGGGCCTGGTGAGGTTTCCCGTGTTGAGTCAAATTAAGCCGCAGGCTCCACTCCTGGTGGTGCCCTTCCGTCAATTCCTTTAAGTTTCAGCTTTGCAACCATACTTCCCCCGGAACCCAAAAGCTTTGGTTTCCCGGAGGCTGCCCGCCGAGTCATCGGAGGAACTGCGGCGGATCGCTGGCTGGCATCGTTTATGGTTAGAACTAGGGCGGTATCTGATCGCCTTCGAACCTCTAACTTTCGTTCTTGATTAATGAAAACATACTTGGCAAATGCTTTCGCTTCTGTTCGTCTTGCGACGATCCAAGAATTTCACCTCTAACGTCGCAATACGAATGCCCCCGCCTGTCCCTATTAATCATTACCTCGTGTTCCGAAAACCAACAAAATAGAACCGAGGTCCTTTTCCATTATTCCATGCACACAGTATTCAGGCGGGCTTGCCTGCTTTAAGCACTCTAATTTGTTCAAAGTAAACGTGCCGGCCCACCGAGACACTCAATAAAGAGCACCCTGGTAGGATTTCAACGGGGTCCGCCTCGGGACGCACGAGCACGCACGAGGCGGTCGCACGCCTTCAGCTCGCCCCACCGGCAGGACGTCCCACGATACATGCCAGTTAAACACCGACGGGCGGTGAACCAACAGCGTGGGACACAAATCCAACTACGAGCTTTTTAACCGCAACAACTTTAATATACGCTATTGGAGCTGGAATTACCGCGGCTGCTGGCACCAGACTTGCCCTCCAATAGATACTCGTTAAAGGATTTAAAGTGTACTCATTCCGATTACGGGGCCTCGGATGAGTCCCGTATCGTTATTTTTCGTCACTACCTCCCCGTGCCGGGAGTGGGTAATTTGCGCGCCTGCTGCCTTCCTTGGATGTGGTAGCCGTTTCTCAGGCTCCCTCTCCGGAATCGAACCCTGATTCCCCGTTACCCGTTACAACCATGGTAGGCGCAGAACCTACCATCGACAGTTGATAAGGCAGACATTTGAAAGATGCGTCGCCGGTACGAGGACCGTGCGATCAGCCCAAAGTTATTCAGAGTCACCAAGGCAAACGGACCGGACGAGCCGACCGATTGGTTTTGATCTAATAAAAGCGTCCCTTCCATCTCTGGTCGGGACTCTGTTTGCATGTATTAGCTCTAGAATTACCACAGTTATCCAAGTAACGTGGGTACGATCTAAGGAACCATAACTGATTTAATGAGCCATTCGCGGTTTCACCTTAATGCGGCTTGTACTGAGACATGCATGGCTTAATCTTTGAGACAAGCATATGACTACTGGCAGGATCAACCAGGGAGCTGCGTCAACTAGAGCTGAGCAGCCGGCCGCCCGGGAGTGTGTCCCGGGGGCCCGCGCGAACACGCAAGCGTCCGCTCAATCATTCTGCAAACAGGAGGAGGCTGAGCTCCCCTGCACAATACACCTCGAAACCCTCTCAGGTCCCGGCGGCGCGCAGCGCCGTCCCAAGTACTTGGTCGGGTTCGAGAGAGGCGCAATCGCCCGGAGTTAGGCGAGTAGACGCTTTCGGTGCGACCACCCGTGCTCCCAACTGAGCTTGCCGCTGCCGACAGAGGCCCGGGAGCGTGCTGTCGTGGCATTGCCGGCGGGAGACAACACGCGCCACCTACGGTGACCGGCAGCTCCAACGCCAGCGCCACAGAAGGACAAAAGCCCCACTTGGGTGCCGAAGCGAACTCTCCCAGCACAGCGCACGCGCCAACACATCCGCACAGCTGCGATACAAACCACCAGCGAGAACCGCTGGGGCGACCGAGCAGCAGACGGCGTCGCGGCGCCGAGCGCCGGGCGGCGGCGCATCCTCAACGCACACAGTCCTCAATCGGACCAGCACACTGAAGATGTCCACCGCGCTTCGCACCGGGCCCGCGAGGACCTACTTTGGCCGCACGGCGCCGCGCGCAGGGTGCGCCGGCGCGCAGCTGCGACGCCTGCCGCGTCCGTCGGCCGGCGCGCCTGCCACTGGCCGCCCCCACCAGCCGGCTGTAGCGCGTGCGCCCACGCACCGCGCGGCCAGCACGCCGGGAGGCGCCCCCTCACCGGCCGGGGACGGTCCCACCCAGCCACCGCCGCGTATCGCTTCACACCCAGATGCCGTTCAGTTTCGTCGGCATGGTGGGTATCGCTGGAACAACCGGTTAGTACCTCAACCTATCGTCGCCATCACCGATTCACCCCTAGCGAGAACAACCGCACCACAACAGGTTACCATTTGTTCATTTGCGTAACTTCACCAGAAAACGCAGGCGTCCATCGCCATTTGCAACTTCAACGATTATTGCATGCCTGTGTCAGGTGTCACGCCACACTACGTCTGCCCACATACACGCAACAAAATGTGCACGCCTAGACAATACGTGGAAGGTGGCCCCCGTACGTATGCGATGTCCATTGCTCGAACGACTGTCAACCGGCCTCTGTAGCATGTCGCAGATATGGAACGCGGTGCACCATGCCATCACGGTGTGTGAGGAGAGACGACTAGGTCCGAATACATCAACAGACAGCTCATGCTGATCGCCATCCACGGCGTCCGTTCCTCCCACACGTCTCTATGGCGTACCACACTGCAATCCAGCTCTCATAGGGAGACGACACGTAGCTGCGTGCACAATATTTGCACTGTATGGTCCGCCGTTTTTGGGCGCAGTCGTTGTGCGGTCACACATGTGCCACGATGTATCATTCAGTACATAAGGACGAATGTGCAGTACAGATTGTGGTTCACGCGTACGACATCAGCGGACAGTTGACACAGGCCGCACCACAACGTAGCCTGAGTACGTCGCATGCGAAGGGCATTGAACATGCAAACTTCTCACCAACCAGCTTGCGAAGGCAGGGGGCAAGGTGGGGACGTGGGGAGGGGCGGCATGTACGTCCTGCTGCCATCCACATTACAGTGTACAGCAGGAGCATGTGGAAAGTGAGCAAGACTTGCAAGGTGTTTAACATGAAGCGATACACAGGGGTGCGGGCAGTGCGAGTAGCGAACTATATTGCGAGGGTTGCGGGTGGGCAACACTACAGTAATTGAACGAGTCGTATAACAATTACAGAGCAGGTTTAGGCGACAACGTGGGTTACGTTAAGGCGACAACATGGGTTAGGTTAAGGCACAACATGGGTTAGGTTAAGGCACAACATGGGTTAGGTTAAGGCACAACATGGGTTAGGTTAAGGCACAACATGGGTTAGGTTAAGGCACAACATGGGTTAGGTTAAGGCACAACATGGGTTAGGTTAAGGCACAACATGGGTTAGGTTAAGGCACAACATGGGTTAGGTTGAGGCACAACATGGGTTAGGTTGAGGCACAACATGGGTTAGGTTGAGGCACAACATGGGTTAGGTTGAGGCACAACATGGGTTAGGTTGAGGCACAACATGGGTTAGGTTAAGGTACAACATGGGTTAGGTTAAGGTACAACATGGGTTAGGTTAAGGTACAACATGGGTTAGGTTAAGGTACAACATGGGTTAGGTTAAGGTACAACATGGGTTAGGTTAAGGTACAACATAGGTTAGGTTAAGGTACAACATAGGTTAGGTTAAGGTACAACATAGGTTAGGTTAAGGTACAACATAGGTTAGGTTAAGGTACAACATAGGTTAGGTTAAGGTACAACATAGGTTAGGTTAAGGTACAACATAGGTTAGGTTAGGTTAGGTTAGGTTACACGTTGTTGTACGGAAAGGTGTAGGGGGGGGGGGGGGCGGGGGCGGCAGGTTCGTTGATAGTGATTATAGTAAGTGAATGCTTGTGACATGATCAGATTTGTCACGTCAGGATGCACCTTTGGCTTATTAGAGGCGGCGCTCCAATTCTATGCTTGTGTGAGACCTGTGTCTTTGACTCATGTCATTGTTTGTGCGCTGTGACAGGAGGTACTATTGTGATGTTGGGTGCACCGTTGTATAGGACATGTGTGGGTGTTGGTGCCTGGTCTGCGCAATGGTGGATGTCGAAAGGCTGGGATATTGTATTTTCCGCACGGACCTCCTGGTCTGGTTGTGATAGTGTGGATTGTGTAATGTGGCGGAGAAGATGCACTGGATGTTGTTCCATGCTGGTGCTTACATATTGTATGTGCGCCTGTTAGAAGCAGAGAGTGGTGCGTGATCAGAGTGTCTGGCTGACGTGTGGTTCCCATTTTGGGCAGACTCTTTCAGCATGTATACGGACAGTTGTGTATATTTGCTGTAGTTTGATGGCTCTGCATTGATTACTAATCAGCGCCGTGTGTACGGGTAATCTGGTTCCAGTCCAAAATGTTCCATCTGTGTACATTAGTGACAAAGACTCCCCCCATGCAGTGGGGCTCGGTCTGTTATAACTCTTCCGCGTAATATATTTGCCCCACGTTTTTGCGACTGCGAGTGCGAGTGCAACGCGCATGGGGACCGACATGCTGATGGCTCGGTATCGGACGCCGTACAGTGAGCAACGCGATCGCGTCTCTCGCTCGTAAGTGGTACAGGTCGCGGCTCATGTATACGGACAGCGGGAATGTCGCATATTGGAAATAACTCTTCATGAAACGCAAGTTATAGGGGTGGATTGCACTTTACGAGTGCGGGAAACGTCCGCCGTTCATCCGCTGGAGGTGCGAGTTTGGCGGTTGGGGTGGTGCACGAACGGGTGCGGGTGGCGTCATTGCCGGTCCACGGCTTCGTGCGGCAGAGCCACTGGAGATTGGGTGCTATGGTCGACAGAGGCTGCAGCCTTTGTGGGTGGCGTCGAAAGGCGGCCACTGTGGCGCCATCGCTGTCTTAGTCGGCTTGGCGTCTCATAGATGGCGGTAGCGTCGTTGCAGGAGGTCATGTTGCGGGAGACCTACAGATGGCGGTATGTTTTGTGGTGCGGACGTAGTGTTGTCAGATGCGCATAGATGGCGGTATTGCATGTGGTGTCGCC
>NW_025728523.1:10000-12500 GCF_021461385.2 Schistocerca piceifrons | reverse complement strand
CATGCATGGCTTAATCTTTGAGACAAGCATATGACTACTGGCAGGATCAACCAGGGAGCTGCGTCAACTAGAGCTGAGCAGCCGGCCGCCCGGGAGTGTGTCCCGGGGGCCCGCGCGAACACGCAAGCGTCCGCTCAATCATTCTGCAAACAGGAGGAGGCTGAGCTCCCCTGCACAATACACCTCGAAACCCTCTCAGGTCCCGGCGGCGCGCAGCGCCGTCCCAAGTACTTGGTCGGGTTCGAGAGAGGCGCAATCGCCCGGAGTTAGGCGAGTAGACGCTTTCGGTGCGACCACCCGTGCTCCCAACTGAGCTTGCCGCTGCCGACAGAGGCCCGGGAGCGTGCTGTCGTGGCATTGCCGGCGGGAGACAACACGCGCCACCTACGGTGACCGGCAGCTCCAACGCCAGCGCCACAGAAGGACAAAAGCCCCACTTGGGTGCCGAAGCGAACTCTCCCAGCACAGCGCACGCGCCAACACATCCGCACAGCTGCGATACAAACCACCAGCGAGAACCGCTGGGGCGACCGAGCAGCAGACGGCGTCGCGGCGCCGAGCGCCGGGCGGCGGCGCATCCTCAACGCACACAGTCCTCAATCGGACCAGCACACTGAAGATGTCCACCGCGCTTCGCACCGGGCCCGCGAGGACCTACTTTGGCCGCACGGCGCCGCGCGCAGGGTGCGCCGGCGCGCAGCTGCGACGCCTGCCGCGTCCGTCGGCCGGCGCGCCTGCCACTGGCCGCCCCCACCAGCCGGCTGTAGCGCGTGCGCCCACGCACCGCGCGGCCAGCACGCCGGGAGGCGCCCCCTCACCGGCCGGGGACGGTCCCACCCAGCCACCGCCGCGTATCGCTTCACACCCAGATGCCGTTCAGTTTCGTCGGCATGGTGGGTATCGCTGGAACAACCGGTTAGTACCTCAACCTATCGTCGCCATCACCGATTCACCCCTAGCGAGAACAACCGCACCACAACAGGTTACCATTTGTTCATTTGCGTAACTTCACCAGAAAACGCAGGCGTCCATCGCCATTTGCAACTTCAACGATTATTGCATGCCTGTGTCAGGTGTCACGCCACACTACGTCTGCCCACATACACGCAACAAAATGTGCACGCCTAGACAATACGTGGAAGGTGGCCCCCGTACGTATGCGATGTCCATTGCTCGAACGACTGTCAACCGGCCTCTGTAGCATGTCGCAGATATGGAACGCGGTGCACCATGCCATCACGGTGTGTGAGGAGAGACGACTAGGTCCGAATACATCAACAGACAGCTCATGCTGATCGCCATCCACGGCGTCCGTTCCTCCCACACGTCTCTATGGCGTACCACACTGCAATCCAGCTCTCATAGGGAGACGACACGTAGCTGCGTGCACAATATTTGCACTGTATGGTCCGCCGTTTTTGGGCGCAGTCGTTGTGCGGTCACACATGTGCCACGATGTATCATTCAGTACATAAGGACGAATGTGCAGTACAGATTGTGGTTCACGCGTACGACATCAGCGGACAGTTGACACAGGCCGCACCACAACGTAGCCTGAGTACGTCGCATGCGAAGGGCATTGAACATGCAAACTTCTCACCAACCAGCTTGCGAAGGCAGGGGGCAAGGTGGGGACGTGGGGAGGGGCGGCATGTACGTCCTGCTGCCATCCACATTACAGTGTACAGCAGGAGCATGTGGAAAGTGAGCAAGACTTGCAAGGTGTTTAACATGAAGCGATACACAGGGGTGCGGGCAGTGCGAGTAGCGAACTATATTGCGAGGGTTGCGGGTGGGCAACACTACAGTAATTGAACGAGTCGTATAACAATTACAGAGCAGGTTTAGGCGACAACGTGGGTTACGTTAAGGCGACAACATGGGTTAGGTTAAGGCACAACATGGGTTAGGTTAAGGCACAACATGGGTTAGGTTAAGGCACAACATGGGTTAGGTTAAGGCACAACATGGGTTAGGTTAAGGCACAACATGGGTTAGGTTAAGGCACAACATGGGTTAGGTTAAGGCACAACATGGGTTAGGTTAAGGCACAACATGGGTTAGGTTGAGGCACAACATGGGTTAGGTTGAGGCACAACATGGGTTAGGTTGAGGCACAACATGGGTTAGGTTGAGGCACAACATGGGTTAGGTTGAGGCACAACATGGGTTAGGTTAAGGTACAACATGGGTTAGGTTAAGGTACAACATGGGTTAGGTTAAGGTACAACATGGGTTAGGTTAAGGTACAACATGGGTTAGGTTAAGGTACAACATGGGTTAGGTTAAGGTACAACATAGGTTAGGTTAAGGTACAACATAGGTTAGGTTAAGGTACAACATAGGTTAGGTTAAGGTACAACATAGGTTAGGTTAAGGTACAACATAGGTTAGGTTAAGGTACAACATAGGTTAGGTTAAGGTACAACATAGGTTAGGTTAGGTTAGGTTAGGTTACACGTTGTTGTACGGAAAGGTGTAGGGGGGGGGGGGGGCGGGG
>NW_025728523.1:0-2500 GCF_021461385.2 Schistocerca piceifrons | reverse complement strand
TGCCCTTCCGTCAATTCCTTTAAGTTTCAGCTTTGCAACCATACTTCCCCCGGAACCCAAAAGCTTTGGTTTCCCGGAGGCTGCCCGCCGAGTCATCGGAGGAACTGCGGCGGATCGCTGGCTGGCATCGTTTATGGTTAGAACTAGGGCGGTATCTGATCGCCTTCGAACCTCTAACTTTCGTTCTTGATTAATGAAAACATACTTGGCAAATGCTTTCGCTTCTGTTCGTCTTGCGACGATCCAAGAATTTCACCTCTAACGTCGCAATACGAATGCCCCCGCCTGTCCCTATTAATCATTACCTCGGGTTCCGAAAACCAACAAAATAGAACCGAGGTCCTATTCCATTATTCCATGCACACAGTATTCAGGCGGGCTTGCCTGCTTTAAGCACTCTAATTTGTTCAAAGTAAACGTGCCGGCCCACCGAGACACTCAATAAAGAGCACCCTGGTAGGATTTCAACGGGGTCCGCCTCGGGGACGCACGAGCACGCACGAGGCGGTCGCACGCCTTCAGCTCGCCCCACCGGCAGGACGTCCCACGATACATGCCAGTTAAACACCGACGGGCGGTGAACCAACAGCGTGGGACACAAATCCAACTACGAGCTTTTTAACCGCAACAACTTTAATATACGCTATTGGAGCTGGAATTACCGCGGCTGCTGGCACCAGACTTGCCCTCCAATAGATACTCGTTAAAGGATTTAAAGTGTACTCATTCCGATTACGGGGCCTCGGATGAGTCCCGTATCGTTATTTTTCGTCACTACCTCCCCGTGCCGGGAGTGGGTAATTTGCGCGCCTGCTGCCTTCCTTGGATGTGGTAGCCGTTTCTCAGGCTCCCTCTCCGGAATCGAACCCTGATTCCCCGTTACCCGTTACAACCATGGTAGGCGCAGAACCTACCATCGACAGTTGATAAGGCAGACATTTGAAAGATGCGTCGCCGGTACGAGGACCGTGCGATCAGCCCAAAGTTATTCAGAGTCACCAAGGCAAACGGACCGGACGAGCCGACCGATTGGTTTTGATCTAATAAAAGCGTCCCTTCCATCTCTGGTCGGGACTCTGTTTGCATGTATTAGCTCTAGAATTACCACAGTTATCCAAGTAACGTGGGTACGATCTAAGGAACCATAACTGATTTAATGAGCCATTCGCGGTTTCACCTTAATGCGGCTTGTACTGAGACATGCATGGCTTAATCTTTGAGACAAGCATATGACTACTGGCAGGATCAACCAGGGAGCTGCGTCAACTAGAGCTGAGCAGCCGGCCGCCCGGGAGTGTGTCCCGGGGGCCCGCGCGAACACGCAAGCGTCCGCTCAATCATTCTGCAAACAGGAGGAGGCTGAGCTCCCCTGCACAATACACCTCGAAACCCTCTCAGGTCCCGGCGGCGCGCAGCGCCGTCCCAAGTACTTGGTCGGGTTCGAGAGAGGCGCAATCGCCCGGAGTTAGGCGAGTAGACGCTTTCGGTGCGACCACCCGTGCTCCCAACTGAGCTTGCCGCTGCCGACAGAGGCCCGGAGCGTGCTGTCGTGGCATTGCCGGCGGGAGACAACACGCGCCACCTACGGTGACCGGCAGCTCCAACGCCAGCGCCACAGAAGGACAAAAGCCCCACTTGGGTGCCGAAGCGAACTCTCCCAGCACAGCGCACGCGCCAACACATCCGCACAGCTGCGATACAAACCACCAGCGAGAACCGCTGGGGCGACCGAGCAGCAGACGGCGTCGCGGCGCCGAGCGCCGGGCGGCGGCGCATCCTCAACGCACACAGTCCTCAATCGGACCAGCACACTGAAGATGTCCACCGCGCTTCGCACCGGGCCCGCGAGGACCTACTTTGGCCGCACGGCGCCGCGCGCAGGGTGCGCCGGCGCGCAGCTGCGACGCCTGCCGCGTCCGTCGGCCGGCGCGCCTGCCACTGGCCGCCCCCCACCAGCCGGCTGTAGCGCGTGCGCCCACGCACCGCGCGGCCAGCACGCCGGGAGGCGCCCCCCTCACCGGCCGGGGACGGTCCCACCCAGCCACCGCCGCGTATCGCTTCACACCCAGATGCCGTTCAGTTTCGTCGGCATGGTGGGTATCGCTGGAACAACCGGTTAGTACCTCAACCTATCGTCGCCATCACCGATTCACCCCTAGCGAGAACAACCGCACCACAACAGGTTACCATTTGTTCATTTGCGTAACTTCACCAGAAAACGCAGGCGTCCATCGCCATTTGCAACTTCAACGATTATTGCATGCCTGTGTCAGGTGTCACGCCACACTACGTCTGCCCACATACACGCAACAAAATGTGCACGCCTAGACAATACGTGGAAGGTGGCCCCCGTACGTATGCGATGTCCATTGCTCGAACGACTGTCAACCGGCCTCTGTAGCATGTCGCAGATATGGAACGCGGTGCACCATGCCATCACGGTGTGTGAGGAGAGACGACTAGGTCCGAATACATCAACAGACAGCTCATGCTGATCGCC
>NW_025728522.1:0-52920 GCF_021461385.2 Schistocerca piceifrons | reverse complement strand
CCCACGGGCCACTACGATTTCACTCTTTCAAAAAGGCAACGCCGATTTCGGCGGGGAAGTATGGTAACAAAGAAGTCGTCACATTGTGTGGGAGCTGATAGGGGACCAGAACGCGACTTGTCGGGACGCGCTAAAACACTTCACTGGTCACAGCACGGTGAACACAAAGTTTCTCGTCCGATCACCGCTACTGCGCGAAGCTGGGCGTTGTCAGTGCTTGGGCGGGTGACCGCCTGCGAACACAGGGCACTGCCGACGGTTTCGATTCGTATTACTCTTTCCTCTTCGGTTTCGGAGCTGCAGCGCTATTCGGTCAAGGGCACTGGCGCCACGTTTTGCCTCTCGGTATGCCAAGTCGCGCCGTGCGGCCACAGTGAAATGAAGGAGCGTGTTGTAAAATTTTCAACAAGAAAAAAAAAAAAAAAAAAGAATGTACTAGTAATAAAACTGAATTTGTCTGACAGAACATGTAACATCAGACAATACATGATAACAGGCAGCAGTATTTACTTGAGGCATAAGTAATGTGGTGGCCGCCTCGCCATACCTCTCTCAGTCGTTTCGCGTGCTTGTCCTCTTGATATAGGCCGATTGGAGAGCGTCAGCTCTCGCGTCAGCTGAGCAAAGTCGAGACAAGTCGAGACTCAAGGGGAATCGACGCACACACTATAGGGTGGCATGAAAGCGAGTAAGAGGGGGAAAGAAACATTAATTTAAAGACGCGTGGCAAAAGTACTCATACGCAAAAGTAAAAGCCGGCTGCGGTGGCCGGGAATCGAACCCGGATCAACTGCTTGGAAGGCAACTATGCTGACCATTACACCACCACCGCACGGTTTCGTCCGCGCACGCCGCGCTGTGTCTGCTTCCCGCCTGTCGGCGGCGGCTCAAGGTGGTCGTAGCTGTAGGCGCATTACGGGGTAGGCGAGCGCATCCAGACAGCGTCTCTACGCACATTTCGCGTCCTTTGGCAAGAGTCGTCGCGTGCGTGCGCCGCAAGAGTACTTAGGCGATCGCGTTCGGGCGTCATTTTTAAGCAGTGCAGTGCAGTTCAGGATTCAGCGTGTGTAGCATTCTCTCGAGAGGATGCGACGGCGCTGGACGGCAGTCCACTTTCCCCTCAGACGTCTGCCGCGGAAAGCACCAGGAAGCTGTGAACTAGCTGAGCATCGGTGGTTAAGTGGTAGAATGCTCGCCTGCCACGCGGGCGGCCCGGGTTCGATTCCGGCCGATGCATCATTTTGTTTTTTCTCCGATAGTGGTGCTGCGTGTCTTTCGCACTCGAACTGCGTGAGCCATGAGAATGAACCGCGGGATTTCCGTGTGGGAATAACCAAACATGCAGCGCGCACGACTGCTCGTTTGGACTGTTGTGCGCTATTGTACATACTGGCGTCGGCCTAGCATCGCAAGTTGCCTGTCGCGCCGGGAATGCACGTGTAGCAACAGAAAAAAATGAGCCAGGAAGTGCAGACTCTCTACACTGGTATTTGGTACTTACCGAGATTCCAGAAGGCCTGGCGATCACCTGCCTCGGTAGCGCAGTAGGCAGCGCGTAAGTCTCATAATCTTAAGGTCGTGAGTTCGATCCTCACCCGGGGCATTTAATTTACTTTCGTCCACAGCTAAATCGACGGCTCTGGGGTTTGCGAAGGAGCAAAACACTTTGTACTTTGTTATCCTCAAGGCTTCAACGACTCAGCGTGATAATGTTTACTTCCCGTTATTACTACTTGCAGTTCTTATGTGAAATTTTCAAGGAAAAAAGTACTAGTAATAATACTGAATTTCGTACGATATAACGTGTAAAGTCACACAATGTATGACCTGCTGTACGATGACAGGCAGCAGGTATTTACTTGCGAAATAAGTAAATAAATATTACTACTTACAGCTTTGCTTTTCCTCCTACCGCTGTAACAACGAGGCATAAAGCAATGAATTGTGACTTTTGCCATGCGCGCCTCGCCATGGGCGCGCGAAAAGATGCTCGCAAACAGGGAAAGTGCGACACGGAAAGCGAGTGGACCGGGTATAAACCCCGAGTAAAACTTGCGCGTCCGGTGTGGTCTAGTGGCTAGGATACCTGGCTTTCACCCAGGAGGCCCGGGTTCGATTCCCGGTACCGGAACGGAATTTTTCGGCAAAAGTCACGACAAGTTTTGACCCTGCGAAAGGCTGTTTCACGTCCTCCTCGCATTATAGCTACTGGTTCATAAACGTCAGCTGAAAACAGTCGAGAGAAACGGGCACGCAATGAAATTACTACGAGCAGCGGAATAAAGGAAGAAGAGACGCTGGTCCACTGTTGGACTGCTACCATAGAAATGTTACATGGCAATACGCAGAGCAATTCCCGAGGCCCGTTAGCTCAGTCGGTTAGAGCGTCGTGCTAATAACGCGAAGGTCGTGGGTTCGATCCCCCCACGGGCCACTACGATTTCACTCTTTCAAAAAGGCAACGCCGATTTCGGCGGGGAAGTATGGTAACAAAGAAGTCGTCACATTGTGTGGGAGCTGATAGGGGACCAGAACGCGACTTGTCGGGACGCGCTAAAACACTTCACTGGTCACAGCACGGTGAACACAAAGTTTCTCGTCCGATCACCGCTACTGCGCGAAGCTGGGCGTTGTCAGTGCTTGGGCGGGTGACCGCCTGCGAACACAGGGCACTGCCGACGGTTTCGATTCGTATTACTCTTTCCTCTTCGGTTTCGGAGCTGCAGCGCTATTCGGTCAAGGGCACTGGCGCCACGTTTTGCCTCTCGGTATGCCAAGTCGCGCCGTGCGGCCACAGTGAAATGAAGGAGCGTGTTGTAAAATTTTCAACAAAGAAAAAAAAAAAAAAAAAAAGAAATGTACTAGTAATAAAACTGAATTTGTCTGACAGAACATGTAACATCAGACAATACATGATAACAGGCAGCAGGTATTTACTTGAGGCATAAGTAATGTGGTGGCCGCCTCGCCATACCTCTCTCAGTCGTTTCGCGTGCTTGTCCTCTTGATATAGGCCGATTGGAGAGCGTCAGCTCTCGCGTCAGCTGAGCAAAGTCGAGACAAGTCGAGACTCAAGGGGAATCGACGCACACACTATAGGGTGGCATGAAAGCGAGTAAGAGGGGGAAAGAAACATTAATTTAAAGACGCGTGGCAAAAGTACTCATACGCAAAAGTAAAAGCCGGCTGCGGTGGCCGGGAATCGAACCCGGATCAACTGCTTGGAAGGCAACTATGCTGACCATTACACCACCACCGCACGGTTTCCGTCCGCGCACGCCGCGCTGTGTCTGCTTCCCGCCTGTCGGCGGCGGCTCAAGGTGGTCGTAGCTGTAGGCGCATTACGGGGTAGGCGAGCGCATCCAGACAGCGTCTCTACGCACATTTCGCGTCCTTTGGCAAGAGTCGTCGCGTGCGTGCGCCGCAAGAGTACTTAGGCGATCGCGTTCGGGCGTCATTTTTAAGCAGTGCAGTGCAGTTCAGGATTCAGCGTGTGTAGCATTCTCTCGAGAGGATGCGACGGCGCTGGACGGCAGTCCCACTTTCCCCTCAGACGTCTGCCGCGGAAAGCACCAGGAAGCTGTGAACTAGCTGAGCATCGGTGGTTAAGTGGTAGAATGCTCGCCTGCCACGCGGGCGGCCCGGGTTCGATTCCCGGCCGATGCATCATTTTGTTTTTTCTCCGATAGTGGTGCTGCGTGTCTTTCGCACTCGAACTGCGTGAGCCATGAGAATGAACCGCGGGATTTCCGTGTGGGAATAACCAAACATGCAGCGCGCACGACTGCTCGTTTGGACTGTTGTGCGCTATTGTACATACTGGCGTCGGCCTAGCATCGCAAGTTGCCTGTCGCGCCGGGAATGCACGTGTAGCAACAGAAAAAAATGAGCCAGGAAGTGCAGACTCTCTACCACTGGTATTTGGTACTTACCGAGATTCCAGAAGGCCTGGCGATCACCTGCCTCGGTAGCGCAGTAGGCAGCGCGTAAGTCTCATAATCTTAAGGTCGTGAGTTCGATCCTCACCCGGGGCATTTAATTTACTTTCGTCCACAGCTAAATCGACGGCTCTGGGGTTTGCGAAGGAGCAAAACACTTTGTACTTTGTTATCCTCAAGGCTTCAACGACTCAGCGTGATAATGTTTACTTCCCGTTATTACTACTTGCAGTTCTTATGTGAAATTTTCAAGGAAAAAAGTACTAGTAATAATACTGAATTTCGTACGATATAACGTGTAAAGTCACTCAATGTATGACCTGCTGTACGATGACAGGCAGCAGGTATTTACTTGCGAAATAAGTAAATAAATATTACTACTTACAGCTTTGCTTTTCCTCCTACCGCTGTAACAACGAGGCATAAAGCAATGAATTGTGACTTTTGCCATGCGCGCCTCGCCATGGGCGCGCGAAAAGATGCTCGCAAACAGGGAAAGTGCGACACGGAAAGCGAGTGGACCGGGTGTAAACCCCGAGTAAAACTTGCGCGTCCGGTGTGGTCTAGTGGCTAGGATACCTGGCTTTCACCCAGGAGGCCCGGGTTCGATTCCCGGTACCGGAACGGAATTTTTCGGCAAAAGTCACGACAAGTTTTGACCCTGCGAAAGGCTGTTTCACGTCCTCCTCGCATTATAGCTACTGGTTCATAAACGTCAGCTGAAAACAGTCGAGAGAAACGGGCACGCAATGAAATTACTACGAGCAGCGGAATAAAGGAAGAAGAGACGCTGGTCCACTGTTGGACTGCTACCATAGAAATGTTACATGGCAATACGCAGAGCAATTCCCGAGGCCCGTTAGCTCAGTCGGTTAGAGCGTCGTGCTAATAACGCGAAGGTCGTGGGTTCGATCCCCCCACGGGCCACTACGATTTCACTCTTTCAAAAAGGCAACGCCGATTTCGGCGGGGAAGTATGGTAACAAAGAAGTCGTCACATTGTGTGGGAGCTGATAGGGGACCAGAACGCGACTTGTCGGGACGCGCTAAAACACTTCACTGGTCACAGCACGGTGAACACAAAGTTTCTCGTCCGATCACCGCTACTGCGCGAAGCTGGGCGTTGTCAGTGCTTGGGCGGGTGACCGCCTGCGAACACAGGGCACTGCCGACGGTTTCGATTCGTATTACTCTTTCCTCTTCGGTTTCGGAGCTGCAGCGCTATTCGGTCAAGGGCACTGGCGCCACGTTTTGCCTCTCGGTATGCCAAGTCGCGCCGTGCGGCCACAGTGAAATGAAGGAGCGTGTTGTAAAATTTTCAACAAAGAAAAAAAAAAAAAAAAAAAGAAATGTACTAGTAATAAAACTGAATTTGTCTGACAGAACATGTAACATCAGACAATACATGATAACAGGCAGCAGGTATTTACTTGAGGCATAAGTAATGTGGTGGCCGCCTCGCCATACCTCTCTCAGTCGTTTCGCGTGCTTGTCCTCTTGATATAGGCCGATTGGAGAGCGTCAGCTCTCGCGTCAGCTGAGCAAAGTCGAGACAAGTCGAGACTCAAGGGGAATCGACGCACACACTATAGGGTGGCATGAAAGCGAGTAAGAGGGGGAAAGAAACATTAATTTAAAGACGCGTGGCAAAAGTACTCATACGCAAAAGTAAAAGCCGGCTGCGGTGGCCGGGAATCGAACCCGGATCAACTGCTTGGAAGGCAACTATGCTGACCATTACACCACCACCGCACGGTTTCCGTCCGCGCACGCCGCGCTGTGTCTGCTTCCCGCCTGTCGGCGGCGGCTCAAGGTGGTCGTAGCTGTAGGCGCATTACGGGGTAGGCGAGCGCATCCAGACAGCGTCTCTACGCACATTTCGCGTCCTTTGGCAAGAGTCGTCGCGTGCGTGCGCCGCAAGAGTACTTAGGCGATCGCGTTCGGGCGTCATTTTTAAGCAGTGCAGTGCAGTTCAGGATTCAGCGTGTGTAGCATTCTCTCGAGAGGATGCGACGGCGCTGGACGGCAGTCCCACTTTCCCCTCAGACGTCTGCCGCGGAAAGCACCAGGAAGCTGTGAACTAGCTGAGCATCGGTGGTTAAGTGGTAGAATGCTCGCCTGCCACGCGGGCGGCCCGGGTTCGATTCCCGGCCGATGCATCATTTTGTTTTTTCTCCGATAGTGGTGCTGCGTGTCTTTCGCACTCGAACTGCGTGAGCCATGAGAATGAACCGCGGGATTTCCGTGTGGGAATAACCAAACATGCAGCGCGCACGACTGCTCGTTTGGACTGTTGTGCGCTATTGTACATACTGGCGTCGGCCTAGCATCGCAAGTTGCCTGTCGCGCCGGGAATGCACGTGTAGCAACAGAAAAAAATGAGCCAGGAAGTGCAGACTCTCTACCACTGGTATTTGGTACTTACCGAGATTCCAGAAGGCCTGGCGATCACCTGCCTCGGTAGCGCAGTAGGCAGCGCGTAAGTCTCATAATCTTAAGGTCGTGAGTTCGATCCTCACCCGGGGCATTTAATTTACTTTCGTCCACAGCTAAATCGACGGCTCTGGGGTTTGCGAAGGAGCAAAACACTTTGTACTTTGTTATCCTCAAGGCTTCAACGACTCAGCGTGATAATGTTTACTTCCCGTTATTACTACTTGCAGTTCTTATGTGAAATTTTCAAGGAAAAAAGTACTAGTAATAATACTGAATTTCGTACGATATAACGTGTAAAGTCACTCAATGTATGACCTGCTGTACGATGACAGGCAGCAGGTATTTACTTGCGAAATAAGTAAATAAATATTACTACTTACAGCTTTGCTTTTCCTCCTACCGCTGTAACAACGAGGCATAAAGCAATGAATTGTGACTTTTGCCATGCGCGCCTCGCCATGGGCGCGCGAAAAGATGCTCGCAAACAGGGAAAGTGCGACACGGAAAGCGAGTGGACCGGGTGTAAACCCCGAGTAAAACTTGCGCGTCCGGTGTGGTCTAGTGGCTAGGATACCTGGCTTTCACCCAGGAGGCCCGGGTTCGATTCCCGGTACCGGAACGGAATTTTTCGGCAAAAGTCACGACAAGTTTTGACCCTGCGAAAGGCTGTTTCACGTCCTCCTCGCATTATAGCTACTGGTTCATAAACGTCAGCTGAAAACAGTCGAGAGAAACGGGCACGCAATGAAATTACTACGAGCAGCGGAATAAAGGAAGAAGAGACGCTGGTCCACTGTTGGACTGCTACCATAGAAATGTTACATGGCAATACGCAGAGCAATTCCCGAGGCCCGTTAGCTCAGTCGGTTAGAGCGTCGTGCTAATAACGCGAAGGTCGTGGGTTCGATCCCCCCACGGGCCACTACGATTTCACTCTTTCAAAAAGGCAACGCCGATTTCGGCGGGGAAGTATGGTAACAAAGAAGTCGTCACATTGTGTGGGAGCTGATAGGGGACCAGAACGCGACTTGTCGGGACGCGCTAAAACACTTCACTGGTCACAGCACGGTGAACACAAAGTTTCTCGTCCGATCACCGCTACTGCGCGAAGCTGGGCGTTGTCAGTGCTTGGGCGGGTGACCGCCTGCGAACACAGGGCACTGCCGACGGTTTCGATTCGTATTACTCTTTCCTCTTCGGTTTCGGAGCTGCAGCGCTATTCGGTCAAGGGCACTGGCGCCACGTTTTGCCTCTCGGTATGCCAAGTCGCGCCGTGCGGCCACAGTGAAATGAAGGAGCGTGTTGTAAAATTTTCAACAAAGAAAAAAAAAAAAAAAAAAGAAATGTACTAGTAATAAAACTGAATTTGTCTGACAGAACATGTAACATCAGACAATACATGATAACAGGCAGCAGGTATTTACTTGAGGCATAAGTAATGTGGTGGCCGCCTCGCCATACCTCTCTCAGTCGTTTCGCGTGCTTGTCCTCTTGATATAGGCCGATTGGAGAGCGTCAGCTCTCGCGTCAGCTGAGCAAAGTCGAGACAAGTCGAGACTCAAGGGGAATCGACGCACACACTATAGGGTGGCATGAAAGCGAGTAAGAGGGGGAAAGAAACATTAATTTAAAGACGCGTGGCAAAAGTACTCATACGCAAAAGTAAAAGCCGGCTGCGGTGGCCGGGAATCGAACCCGGATCAACTGCTTGGAAGGCAACTATGCTGACCATTACACCACCACCGCACGGTTTCCGTCCGCGCACGCCGCGCTGTGTCTGCTTCCCGCCTGTCGGCGGCGGCTCAAGGTGGTCGTAGCTGTAGGCGCATTACGGGGTAGGCGAGCGCATCCAGACAGCGTCTCTACGCACATTTCGCGTCCTTTGGCAAGAGTCGTCGCGTGCGTGCGCCGCAAGAGTACTTAGGCGATCGCGTTCGGGCGTCATTTTTAAGCAGTGCAGTGCAGTTCAGGATTCAGCGTGTGTAGCATTCTCTCGAGAGGATGCGACGGCGCTGGACGGCAGTCCCACTTTCCCCTCAGACGTCTGCCGCGGAAAGCACCAGGAAGCTGTGAACTAGCTGAGCATCGGTGGTTCAGTGGTAGAATGCTCGCCTGCCACGCGGGCGGCCCGGGTTCGATTCCCGGCCGATGCATCATTTTGTTTTTTCTCCGATAGTGGTGCTGCGTGTCTTTCGCACTCGAACTGCGTGAGCCATGAGAATGAACCGCGGGATTTCCGTGTGGGAATAACCAAACATGCAGCGCGCACGACTGCTCGTTTGGACTGTTGTGCGCTATTGTACATACTGGCGTCGGCCTAGCATCGCAAGTTGCCTGTCGCGCCGGGAATGCACGTGTAGCAACAGAAAAAAATGAGCCAGGAAGTGCAGACTCTCTACCACTGGTATTTGGTACTTACCGAGATTCCAGAAGGCCTGGCGATCACCTGCCTCGGTAGCGCAGTAGGCAGCGCGTAAGTCTCATAATCTTAAGGTCGTGAGTTCGATCCTCACCCGGGGCATTTAATTTACTTTCGTCCACAGCTAAATCGACGGCTCTGGGGTTTGCGAAGGAGCAAAACACTTTGTACTTTGTTATCCTCAAGGCTTCAACGACTCAGCGTGATAATGTTTACTTCCCGTTATTACTACTTGCAGTTCTTATGTGAAATTTTCAAGGAAAAAAGTACTAGTAATAATACTGAATTTCGTA
The DNA here is from genome assembly GCF_021461385.2 of Schistocerca piceifrons. Taxonomy (NCBI): domain Eukaryota; kingdom Metazoa; phylum Arthropoda; class Insecta; order Orthoptera; family Acrididae; genus Schistocerca; species Schistocerca piceifrons. Next base: position 43,834 of record NW_025728522.1, on the reverse strand, counting down.
CGATATAACGTGTAAAGTCACACAATGTATGACCTGCTGTACGATGACAGGCAGCAGGTATTTACTTGCGAAATAAGTAAATAAATATTACTACTTACAGCTTTGCTTTTCCTCCTACCGCTGTAACAACGAGGCATAAAGCAATGAATTGTGACTTTTGCCATGCGCGCCTCGCCATGGGCGCGCGAAAAGATGCTCGCAAACAGGGAAAGTGCGACACGGAAAGCGAGTGGACCGGGTATAAACCCCGAGTAAAACTTGCGCGTCCGGTGTGGTCTAGTGGCTAGGATACCTGGCTTTCACCCAGGAGGCCCGGGTTCGATTCCCGGTACCGGAACGGAATTTTTCGGCAAAAGTCACGACAAGTTTTGACCCTGCGAAAGGCTGTTTCACGTCCTCCTCGCATTATAGCTACTGGTTCATAAACGTCAGCTGAAAACAGTCGAGAGAAACGGGCACGCAATGAAATTACTACGAGCAGCGGAATAAAGGAAGAAGAGACGCTGGTCCACTGTTGGACTGCTACCATAGAAATGTTACATGGCAATACGCAGAGCAATTCCCGAGGCCCGTTAGCTCAGTCGGTTAGAGCGTCGTGCTAATAACGCGAAGGTCGTGGGTTCGATCCCCCCACGGGCCACTACGATTTCACTCTTTCAAAAAGGCAACGCCGATTTCGGCGGGGAAGTATGGTAACAAAGAAGTCGTCACATTGTGTGGGAGCTGATAGGGGACCAGAACGCGACTTGTCGGGACGCGCTAAAACACTTCACTGGTCACAGCACGGTGAACACAAAGTTTCTCGTCCGATCACCGCTACTGCGCGAAGCTGGGCGTTGTCAGTGCTTGGGCGGGTGACCGCCTGCGAACACAGGGCACTGCCGACGGTTTCGATTCGTATTACTCTTTCCTCTTCGGTTTCGGAGCTGCAGCGCTATTCGGTCAAGGGCACTGGCGCCACGTTTTGCCTCTCGGTATGCCAAGTCGCGCCGTGCGGCCACAGTGAAATGAAGGAGCGTGTTGTAAAATTTTCAACAAAGAAAAAAAAAAAAAAAAAAAGAAATGTACTAGTAATAAAACTGAATTTGTCTGACAGAACATGTAACATCAGACAATACATGATAACAGGCAGCAGGTATTTACTTGAGGCATAAGTAATGTGGTGGCCGCCTCGCCATACCTCTCTCAGTCGTTTCGCGTGCTTGTCCTCTTGATATAGGCCGATTGGAGAGCGTCAGCTCTCGCGTCAGCTGAGCAAAGTCGAGACAAGTCGAGACTCAAGGGGAATCGACGCACACACTATAGGGTGGCATGAAAGCGAGTAAGAGGGGGAAAGAAACATTAATTTAAAGACGCGTGGCAAAAGTACTCATACGCAAAAGTAAAAGCCGGCTGCGGTGGCCGGGAATCGAACCCGGATCAACTGCTTGGAAGGCAACTATGCTGACCATTACACCACCACCGCACGGTTTCCGTCCGCGCACGCCGCGCTGTGTCTGCTTCCCGCCTGTCGGCGGCGGCTCAAGGTGGTCGTAGCTGTAGGCGCATTACGGGGTAGGCGAGCGCATCCAGACAGCGTCTCTACGCACATTTCGCGTCCTTTGGCAAGAGTCGTCGCGTGCGTGCGCCGCAAGAGTACTTAGGCGATCGCGTTCGGGCGTCATTTTTAAGCAGTGCAGTGCAGTTCAGGATTCAGCGTGTGTAGCATTCTCTCGAGAGGATGCGACGGCGCTGGACGGCAGTCCCACTTTCCCCTCAGACGTCTGCCGCGGAAAGCACCAGGAAGCTGTGAACTAGCTGAGCATCGGTGGTTCAGTGGTAGAATGCTCGCCTGCCACGCGGGCGGCCCGGGTTCGATTCCCGGCCGATGCATCATTTTGTTTTTTCTCCGATAGTGGTGCTGCGTGTCTTTCGCACTCGAACTGCGTGAGCCATGAGAATGAACCGCGGGATTTCCGTGTGGGAATAACCAAACATGCAGCGCGCACGACTGCTCGTTTGGACTGTTGTGCGCTATTGTACATACTGGCGTCGGCCTAGCATCGCAAGTTGCCTGTCGCGCCGGGAATGCACGTGTAGCAACAGAAAAAAATGAGCCAGGAAGTGCAGACTCTCTACCACTGGTATTTGGTACTTACCGAGATTCCAGAAGGCCTGGCGATCACCTGCCTCGGTAGCGCAGTAGGCAGCGCGTAAGTCTCATAATCTTAAGGTCGTGAGTTCGATCCTCACCCGGGGCATTTAATTTACTTTCGTCCACAGCTAAATCGACGGCTCTGGGGTTTGCGAAGGAGCAAAACACTTTGTACTTTGTTATCCTCAAGGCTTCAACGACTCAGCGTGATAATGTTTACTTCCCGTTATTACTACTTGCAGTTCTTATGTGAAATTTTCAAGGAAAAAAGTACTAGTAATAATACTGAATTTCGTACGATATAACGTGTAAAGTCACACAATGTATGACCTGCTGTACGATGACAGGCAGCAGGTATTTACTTGCGAAATAAGTAAATAAATATTACTACTTACAGCTTTGCTTTTCCTCCTACCGCTGTAACAACGAGGCATAAAGCAATGAATTGTGACTTTTGCCATGCGCGCCTCGCCATGGGCGCGCGAAAAGATGCTCGCAAACAGGGAAAGTGCGACACGGAAAGCGAGTGGACCGGGTATAAACCCCGAGTAAAACTTGCGCGTCCGGTGTGGTCTAGTGGCTAGGATACCTGGCTTTCACCCAGGAGGCCCGGGTTCGATTCCCGGTACCGGAACGGAATTTTTCGGCAAAAGTCACGACAAGTTTTGACCCTGCGAAAGGCTGTTTCACGTCCTCCTCGCATTATAGCTACTGGTTCATAAACGTCAGCTGAAAACAGTCGAGAGAAACGGGCACGCAATGAAATTACTACGAGCAGCGGAATAAAGGAAGAAGAGACGCTGGTCCACTGTTGGACTGCTACCATAGAAATGTTACATGGCAATACGCAGAGCAATTCCCGAGGCCCGTTAGCTCAGTCGGTTAGAGCGTCGTGCTAATAACGCGAAGGTCGTGGGTTCGATCCCCCCACGGGCCACTACGATTTCACTCTTTCAAAAAGGCAACGCCGATTTCGGCGGGGAAGTATGGTAACAAAGAAGTCGTCACATTGTGTGGGAGCTGATAGGGGACCAGAACGCGACTTGTCGGGACGCGCTAAAACACTTCACTGGTCACAGCACGGTGAACACAAAGTTTCTCGTCCGATCACCGCTACTGCGCGAAGCTGGGCGTTGTCAGTGCTTGGGCGGGTGACCGCCTGCGAACACAGGGCACTGCCGACGGTTTCGATTCGTATTACTCTTTCCTCTTCGGTTTCGGAGCTGCAGCGCTATTCGGTCAAGGGCACTGGCGCCACGTTTTGCCTCTCGGTATGCCAAGTCGCGCCGTGCGGCCACAGTGAAATGAAGGAGCGTGTTGTAAAATTTTCAACAAAGAAAAAAAAAAAAAAAAAAGAAATGTACTAGTAATAAAACTGAATTTGTCTGACAGAACATGTAACATCAGACAATACATGATAACAGGCAGCAGGTATTTACTTGAGGCATAAGTAATGTGGTGGCCGCCTCGCCATACCTCTCTCAGTCGTTTCGCGTGCTTGTCCTCTTGATATAGGCCGATTGGAGAGCGTCAGCTCTCGCGTCAGCTGAGCAAAGTCGAGACAAGTCGAGACTCAAGGGGAATCGACGCACACACTATAGGGTGGCATGAAAGCGAGTAAGAGGGGGAAAGAAACATTAATTTAAAGACGCGTGGCAAAAGTACTCATACGCAAAAGTAAAAGCCGGCTGCGGTGGCCGGGAATCGAACCCGGATCAACTGCTTGGAAGGCAACTATGCTGACCATTACACCACCACCGCACGGTTTCCGTCCGCGCACGCCGCGCTGTGTCTGCTTCCCGCCTGTCGGCGGCGGCTCAAGGTGGTCGTAGCTGTAGGCGCATTACGGGGTAGGCGAGCGCATCCAGACAGCGTCTCTACGCACATTTCGCGTCCTTTGGCAAGAGTCGTCGCGTGCGTGCGCCGCAAGAGTACTTAGGCGATCGCGTTCGGGCGTCATTTTTAAGCAGTGCAGTGCAGTTCAGGATTCAGCGTGTGTAGCATTCTCTCGAGAGGATGCGACGGCGCTGGACGGCAGTCCCACTTTCCCCTCAGACGTCTGCCGCGGAAAGCACCAGGAAGCTGTGAACTAGCTGAGCATCGGTGGTTAAGTGGTAGAATGCTCGCCTGCCACGCGGGCGGCCCGGGTTCGATTCCCGGCCGATGCATCATTTTGTTTTTTCTCCGATAGTGGTGCTGCGTGTCTTTCGCACTCGAACTGCGTGAGCCATGAGAATGAACCGCGGGATTTCCGTGTGGGAATAACCAAACATGCAGCGCGCACGACTGCTCGTTTGGACTGTTGTGCGCTATTGTACATACTGGCGTCGGCCTAGCATCGCAAGTTGCCTGTCGCGCCGGGAATGCACGTGTAGCAACAGAAAAAAATGAGCCAGGAAGTGCAGACTCTCTACCACTGGTATTTGGTACTTACCGAGATTCCAGAAGGCCTGGCGATCACCTGCCTCGGTAGCGCAGTAGGCAGCGCGTAAGTCTCATAATCTTAAGGTCGTGAGTTCGATCCTCACCCGGGGCATTTAATTTACTTTCGTCCACAGCTAAATCGACGGCTCTGGGGTTTGCGAAGGAGCAAAACACTTTGTACTTTGTTATCCTCAAGGCTTCAACGACTCAGCGTGATAATGTTTACTTCCCGTTATTACTACTTGCAGTTCTTATGTGAAATTTTCAAGGAAAAAAGTACTAGTAATAATACTGAATTTCGTACGATATAACGTGTAAAGTCACTCAATGTATGACCTGCTGTACGATGACAGGCAGCAGGTATTTACTTGCGAAATAAGTAAATAAATATTACTACTTACAGCTTTGCTTTTCCTCCTACCGCTGTAACAACGAGGCATAAAGCAATGAATTGTGACTTTTGCCATGCGCGCCTCGCCATGGGCGCGCGAAAAGATGCTCGCAAACAGGGAAAGTGCGACACGGAAAGCGAGTGGACCGGGTGTAAACCCCGAGTAAAACTTGCGCGTCCGGTGTGGTCTAGTGGCTAGGATACCTGGCTTTCACCCAGGAGGCCCGGGTTCGATTCCCGGTACCGGAACGGAATTTTTCGGCAAAAGTCACGACAAGTTTTGACCCTGCGAAAGGCTGTTTCACGTCCTCCTCGCATTATAGCTACTGGTTCATAAACGTCAGCTGAAAACAGTCGAGAGAAACGGGCACGCAATGAAATTACTACGAGCAGCGGAATAAAGGAAGAAGAGACGCTGGTCCACTGTTGGACTGCTACCATAGAAATGTTACATGGCAATACGCAGAGCAATTCCCGAGGCCCGTTAGCTCAGTCGGTTAGAGCGTCGTGCTAATAACGCGAAGGTCGTGGGTTCGATCCCCCCACGGGCCACTACGATTTCACTCTTTCAAAAAGGCAACGCCGATTTCGGCGGGGAAGTATGGTAACAAAGAAGTCGTCACATTGTGTGGGAGCTGATAGGGGACCAGAACGCGACTTGTCGGGACGCGCTAAAACACTTCACTGGTCACAGCACGGTGAACACAAAGTTTCTCGTCCGATCACCGCTACTGCGCGAAGCTGGGCGTTGTCAGTGCTTGGGCGGGTGACCGCCTGCGAACACAGGGCACTGCCGACGGTTTCGATTCGTATTACTCTTTCCTCTTCGGTTTCGGAGCTGCAGCGCTATTCGGTCAAGGGCACTGGCGCCACGTTTTGCCTCTCGGTATGCCAAGTCGCGCCGTGCGGCCACAGTGAAATGAAGGAGCGTGTTGTAAAATTTTCAACAAAGAAAAAAAAAAAAAAAAAAAGAAATGTACTAGTAATAAAACTGAATTTGTCTGACAGAACATGTAACATCAGACAATACATGATAACAGGCAGCAGGTATTTACTTGAGGCATAAGTAATGTGGTGGCCGCCTCGCCATACCTCTCTCAGTCGTTTCGCGTGCTTGTCCTCTTGATATAGGCCGATTGGAGAGCGTCAGCTCTCGCGTCAGCTGAGCAAAGTCGAGACAAGTCGAGACTCAAGGGGAATCGACGCACACACTATAGGGTGGCATGAAAGCGAGTAAGAGGGGGAAAGAAACATTAATTTAAAGACGCGTGGCAAAAGTACTCATACGCAAAAGTAAAAGCCGGCTGCGGTGGCCGGGAATCGAACCCGGATCAACTGCTTGGAAGGCAACTATGCTGACCATTACACCACCACCGCACGGTTTCCGTCCGCGCACGCCGCGCTGTGTCTGCTTCCCGCCTGTCGGCGGCGGCTCAAGGTGGTCGTAGCTGTAGGCGCATTACGGGGTAGGCGAGCGCATCCAGACAGCGTCTCTACGCACATTTCGCGTCCTTTGGCAAGAGTCGTCGCGTGCGTGCGCCGCAAGAGTACTTAGGCGATCGCGTTCGGGCGTCATTTTTAAGCAGTGCAGTGCAGTTCAGGATTCAGCGTGTGTAGCATTCTCTCGAGAGGATGCGACGGCGCTGGACGGCAGTCCCACTTTCCCCTCAGACGTCTGCCGCGGAAAGCACCAGGAAGCTGTGAACTAGCTGAGCATCGGTGGTTAAGTGGTAGAATGCTCGCCTGCCACGCGGGCGGCCCGGGTTCGATTCCCGGCCGATGCATCATTTTGTTTTTTCTCCGATAGTGGTGCTGCGTGTCTTTCGCACTCGAACTGCGTGAGCCATGAGAATGAACCGCGGGATTTCCGTGTGGGAATAACCAAACATGCAGCGCGCACGACTGCTCGTTTGGACTGTTGTGCGCTATTGTACATACTGGCGTCGGCCTAGCATCGCAAGTTGCCTGTCGCGCCGGGAATGCACGTGTAGCAACAGAAAAAAATGAGCCAGGAAGTGCAGACTCTCTACCACTGGTATTTGGTACTTACCGAGATTCCAGAAGGCCTGGCGATCACCTGCCTCGGTAGCGCAGTAGGCAGCGCGTAAGTCTCATAATCTTAAGGTCGTGAGTTCGATCCTCACCCGGGGCATTTAATTTACTTTCGTCCACAGCTAAATCGACGGCTCTGGGGTTTGCGAAGGAGCAAAACACTTTGTACTTTGTTATCCTCAAGGCTTCAACGACTCAGCGTGATAATGTTTACTTCCCGTTATTACTACTTGCAGTTCTTATGTGAAATTTTCAAGGAAAAAAGTACTAGTAATAATACTGAATTTCGTACGATATAACGTGTAAAGTCACTCAATGTATGACCTGCTGTACGATGACAGGCAGCAGGTATTTACTTGCGAAATAAGTAAATAAATATTACTACTTACAGCTTTGCTTTTCCTCCTACCGCTGTAACAACGAGGCATAAAGCAATGAATTGTGACTTTTGCCATGCGCGCCTCGCCATGGGCGCGCGAAAAGATGCTCGCAAACAGGGAAAGTGCGACACGGAAAGCGAGTGGACCGGGTGTAAACCCCGAGTAAAACTTGCGCGTCCGGTGTGGTCTAGTGGCTAGGATACCTGGCTTTCACCCAGGAGGCGCGGGTTCGATTCCCGGTACCGGAACGGAATTTTTCGGCAAAAGTCACGACAAGTTTTGACCCTGCGAAAGGCTGTTTCACGTCCTCCTCGCATTATAGCTACTGGTTCATAAACGTCAGCTGAAAACAGTCGAGAGAAACGGGCACGCAATGAAATTACTACGAGCAGCGGAATAAAGGAAGAAGAGACGCTGGTCCACTGTTGGACTGCTACCATAGAAATGTTACATGGCAATACGCAGAGCAATTCCCGAGGCCCGTTAGCTCAGTCGGTTAGAGCGTCGTGCTAATAACGCGAAGGTCGTGGGTTCGATCCCCCCACGGGCCACTACGATTTCACTCTTTCAAAAAGGCAACGCCGATTTCGGCGGGGAAGTATGGTAACAAAGAAGTCGTCACATTGTGTGGGAGCTGATAGGGGACCAGAACGCGACTTGTCGGGACGCGCTAAAACACTTCACTGGTCACAGCACGGTGAACACAAAGTTTCTCGTCCGATCACCGCTACTGCGCGAAGCTGGGCGTTGTCAGTGCTTGGGCGGGTGACCGCCTGCGAACACAGGGCACTGCCGACGGTTTCAATTCGTATTACTCTTTCCTCTTCGGTTTCGGAGCTGCAGCGCTATTCGGTCAAGGGCACTGGCGCCACGTTTTGCCTCTCGGTATGCCAAGTCGCGCCGTGCGGCCACAGTGAAATGAAGGAGCGTGTTGTAAAATTTTCAACAAAGAAAAAAAAAAAAAAAAAAAGAAATGTACTAGTAATAAAACTGAATTTGTCTGACAGAACATGTAACATCAGACAATACATGATAACAGGCAGCAGGTATTTACTTGAGGCATAAGTAATGTGGTGGCCGCCTCGCCATACCTCTCTCAGTCGTTTCGCGTGCTTGTCCTCTTGATATAGGCCGATTGGAGAGCGTCAGCTCTCGCGTCAGCTGAGCAAAGTCGAGACAAGTCGAGACTCAAGGGGAATCGACGCACACACTATAGGGTGGCATGAAAGCGAGTAAGAGGGGGAAAGAAACATTAATTTAAAGACGCGTGGCAAAAGTACTCATACGCAAAAGTAAAAGCCGGCTGCGGTGGCCGGGAATCGAACCCGGATCAACTGCTTGGAAGGCAACTATGCTGACCATTACACCACCACCGCACGGTTTCCGTCCGCGCACGCCGCGCTGTGTCTGCTTCCCGCCTGTCGGCGGCGGCTCAAGGTGGTCGTAGCTGTAGGCGCATTACGGGGTAGGCGAGCGCATCCAGACAGCGTCTCTACGCACATTTCGCGTCCTTTGGCAAGAGTCGTCGCGTGCGTGCGCCGCAAGAGTACTTAGGCGATCGCGTTCGGGCGTCATTTTTAAGCAGTGCAGTGCAGTTCAGGATTCAGCGTGTGTAGCATTCTCTCGAGAGGATGCGACGGCGCTGGACGGCAGTCCCACTTTCCCCTCAGACGTCTGCCGCGGAAAGCACCAGGAAGCTGTGAACTAGCTGAGCATCGGTGGTTCAGTGGTAGAATGCTCGCCTGCCACGCGGGCGGCCCGGGTTCGATTCCCGGCCGATGCATCATTTTGTTTTTTCTCCGATAGTGGTGCTGCGTGTCTTTCGCACTCGAACTGCGTGAGCCATGAGAATGAACCGCGGGATTTCCGTGTGGGAATAACCAAACATGCAGCGCGCACGACTGCTCGTTTGGACTGTTGTGCGCTATTGTACATACTGGCGTCGGCCTAGCATCGCAAGTTGCCTGTCGCGCCGGGAATGCACGTGTAGCAACAGAAAAAAATGAGCCAGGAAGTGCAGACTCTCTACCACTGGTATTTGGTACTTACCGAGATTCCAGAAGGCCTGGCGATCACCTGCCTCGGTAGCGCAGTAGGCAGCGCGTAAGTCTCATAATCTTAAGGTCGTGAGTTCGATCCTCACCCGGGGCATTTAATTTACTTTCGTCCACAGCTAAATCGACGGCTCTGGGGTTTGCGAAGGAGCAAAACACTTTGTACTTTGTTATCCTCAAGGCTTCAACGACTCAGCGTGATAATGTTTACTTCCCGTTATTACTACTTGCAGTTCTTATGTGAAATTTTCAAGGAAAAAAGTACTAGTAATAATACTGAATTTCGTACGATATAACGTGTAAAGTCACTCAATGTATGACCTGCTGTACGATGACAGGCAGCAGGTATTTACTTGCGAAATAAGTAAATAAATATTACTACTTACAGCTTTGCTTTTCCTCCTACCGCTGTAACAACGAGGCATAAAGCAATGAATTGTGACTTTTGCCATGCGCGCCTCGCCATGGGCGCGCGAAAAGATGCTCGCAAACAGGGAAAGTGCGACACGGAAAGCGAGTGGACCGGGTGTAAACCCCGAGTAAAACTTGCGCGTCCGGTGTGGTCTAGTGGCTAGGATACCTGGCTTTCACCCAGGAGGCGCGGGTTCGATTCCCGGTACCGGAACGGAATTTTTCGGCAAAAGTCACGACAAGTTTTGACCCTGCGAAAGGCTGTTTCACGTCCTCCTCGCATTATAGCTACTGGTTCATAAACGTCAGCTGAAAACAGTCGAGAGAAACGGGCACGCAATGAAATTACTACGAGCAGCGGAATAAAGGAAGAAGAGACGCTGGTCCACTGTTGGACTGCTACCATAGAAATGTTACATGGCAATACGCAGAGCAATTCCCGAGGCCCGTTAGCTCAGTCGGTTAGAGCGTCGTGCTAATAACGCGAAGGTCGTGGGTTCGATCCCCCCACGGGCCACTACGATTTCACTCTTTCAAAAAGGCAACGCCGATTTCGGCGGGGAAGTATGGTAACAAAGAAGTCGTCACATTGTGTGGGAGCTGATAGGGGACCAGAACGCGACTTGTCGGGACGCGCTAAAACACTTCACTGGTCACAGCACGGTGAACACAAAGTTTCTCGTCCGATCACCGCTACTGCGCGAAGCTGGGCGTTGTCAGTGCTTGGGCGGGTGACCGCCTGCGAACACAGGGCACTGCCGACGGTTTCAATTCGTATTACTCTTTCCTCTTCGGTTTCGGAGCTGCAGCGCTATTCGGTCAAGGGCACTGGCGCCACGTTTTGCCTCTCGGTATGCCAAGTCGCGCCGTGCGGCCACAGTGAAATGAAGGAGCGTGTTGTAAAATTTTCAACAAAGAAAAAAAAAAAAAAAAAAAGAAATGTACTAGTAATAAAACTGAATTTGTCTGACAGAACATGTAACATCAGACAATACATGATAACAGGCAGCAGGTATTTACTTGAGGCATAAGTAATGTGGTGGCCGCCTCGCCATACCTCTCTCAGTCGTTTCGCGTGCTTGTCCTCTTGATATAGGCCGATTGGAGAGCGTCAGCTCTCGCGTCAGCTGAGCAAAGTCGAGACAAGTCGAGACTCAAGGGGAATCGACGCACACACTATAGGGTGGCATGAAAGCGAGTAAGAGGGGGAAAGAAACATTAATTTAAAGACGCGTGGCAAAAGTACTCATACGCAAAAGTAAAAGCCGGCTGCGGTGGCCGGGAATCGAACCCGGATCAACTGCTTGGAAGGCAACTATGCTGACCATTACACCACCACCGCACGGTTTCCGTCCGCGCACGCCGCGCTGTGTCTGCTTCCCGCCTGTCGGCGGCGGCTCAAGGTGGTCGTAGCTGTAGGCGCATTACGGGGTAGGCGAGCGCATCCAGACAGCGTCTCTACGCACATTTCGCGTCCTTTGGCAAGAGTCGTCGCGTGCGTGCGCCGCAAGAGTACTTAGGCGATCGCGTTCGGGCGTCATTTTTAAGCAGTGCAGTGCAGTTCAGGATTCAGCGTGTGTAGCATTCTCTCGAGAGGATGCGACGGCGCTGGACGGCAGTCCCACTTTCCCCTCAGACGTCTGCCGCGGAAAGCACCAGGAAGCTGTGAACTAGCTGAGCATCGGTGGTTCAGTGGTAGAATGCTCGCCTGCCACGCGGGCGGCCCGGGTTCGATTCCCGGCCGATGCATCATTTTGTTTTTTCTCCGATAGTGGTGCTGCGTGTCTTTCGCACTCGAACTGCGTGAGCCATGAGAATGAACCGCGGGATTTCCGTGTGGGAATAACCAAACATGCAGCGCGCACGACTGCTCGTTTGGACTGTTGTGCGCTATTGTACATACTGGCGTCGGCCTAGCATCGCAAGTTGCCTGTCGCGCCGGGAATGCACGTGTAGCAACAGAAAAAAATGAGCCAGGAAGTGCAGACTCTCTACCACTGGTATTTGGTACTTACCGAGATTCCAGAAGGCCTGGCGATCACCTGCCTCGGTAGCGCAGTAGGCAGCGCGTAAGTCTCATAATCTTAAGGTCGTGAGTTCGATCCTCACCCGGGGCATTTAATTTACTTTCGTCCACAGCTAAATCGACGGCTCTGGGGTTTGCGAAGGAGCAAAACACTTTGTACTTTGTTATCCTCAAGGCTTCAACGACTCAGCGTGATAATGTTTACTTCCCGTTATTACTACTTGCAGTTCTTATGTGAAATTTTCAAGGAAAAAAGTACTAGTAATAATACTGAATTTCGTACGATATAACGTGTAAAGTCACACAATGTATGACCTGCTGTACGATGACAGGCAGCAGGTATTTACTTGCGAAATAAGTAAATAAATATTACTACTTACAGCTTTGCTTTTCCTCCTACCGCTGTAACAACGAGGCATAAAGCAATGAATTGTGACTTTTGCCATGCGCGCCTCGCCATGGGCGCGCGAAAAGATGCTCGCAAACAGGGAAAGTGCGACACGGAAAGCGAGTGGACCGGGTGTAAACCCCGAGTAAAACTTGCGCGTCCGGTGTGGTCTAGTGGCTAGGATACCTGGCTTTCACCCAGGAGGCCCGGGTTCGATTCCCGGTACCGGAACGGAATTTTTCGGCAAAAGTCACGACAAGTTTTGACCCTGCGAAAGGCTGTTTCACGTCCTCCTCGCATTATAGCTACTGGTTCATAAACGTCAGCTGAAAACAGTCGAGAGAAACGGGCACGCAATGAAATTACTACGAGCAGCGGAATAAAGGAAGAAGAGACGCTGGTCCACTGTTGGACTGCTACCATAGAAATGTTACATGGCAATACGCAGAGCAATTCCCGAGGCCCGTTAGCTCAGTCGGTTAGAGCGTCGTGCTAATAACGCGAAGGTCGTGGGTTCGATCCCCCCACGGGCCACTACGATTTCACTCTTTCAAAAAGGCAACGCCGATTTCGGCGGGGAAGTATGGTAACAAAGAAGTCGTCACATTGTGTGGGAGCTGATAGGGGACCAGAACGCGACTTGTCGGGACGCGCTAAAACACTTCACTGGTCACAGCACGGTGAACACAAAGTTTCTCGTCCGATCACCGCTACTGCGCGAAGCTGGGCGTTGTCAGTGCTTGGGCGGGTGACCGCCTGCGAACACAGGGCACTGCCGACGGTTTCAATTCGTATTACTCTTTCCTCTTCGGTTTCGGAGCTGCAGCGCTATTCGGTCAAGGGCACTGGCGCCACGTTTTGCCTCTCGGTATGCCAAGTCGCGCCGTGCGGCCACAGTGAAATGAAGGAGCGTGTTGTAAAATTTTCAACAAAGAAAAAAAAAAAAAAAAAAAGAAATGTACTAGTAATAAAACTGAATTTGTCTGACAGAACATGTAACATCAGACAATACATGATAACAGGCAGCAGGTATTTACTTGAGGCATAAGTAATGTGGTGGCCGCCTCGCCATACCTCTCTCAGTCGTTTCGCGTGCTTGTCCTCTTGATATAGGCCGATTGGAGAGCGTCAGCTCTCGCGTCAGCTGAGCAAAGTCGAGACAAGTCGAGACTCAAGGGGAATCGACGCACACACTATAGGGTGGCATGAAAGCGAGTAAGAGGGGGAAAGAAACATTAATTTAAAGACGCGTGGCAAAAGTACTCATACGCAAAAGTAAAAGCCGGCTGCGGTGGCCGGGAATCGAACCCGGATCAACTGCTTGGAAGGCAACTATGCTGACCATTACACCACCACCGCACGGTTTCCGTCCGCGCACGCCGCGCTGTGTCTGCTTCCCGCCTGTCGGCGGCGGCTCAAGGTGGTCGTAGCTGTAGGCGCATTACGGGGTAGGCGAGCGCATCCAGACAGCGTCTCTACGCACATTTCGCGTCCTTTGGCAAGAGTCGTCGCGTGCGTGCGCCGCAAGAGTACTTAGGCGATCGCGTTCGGGCGTCATTTTTAAGCAGTGCAGTGCAGTTCAGGATTCAGCGTGTGTAGCATTCTCTCGAGAGGATGCGACGGCGCTGGACGGCAGTCCCACTTTCCCCTCAGACGTCTGCCGCGGAAAGCACCAGGAAGCTGTGAACTAGCTGAGCATCGGTGGTTCAGTGGTAGAATGCTCGCCTGCCACGCGGGCGGCCCGGGTTCGATTCCCGGCCGATGCATCATTTTGTTTTTTCTCCGATAGTGGTGCTGCGTGTCTTTCGCACTCGAACTGCGTGAGCCATGAGAATGAACCGCGGGATTTCCGTGTGGGAATAACCAAACATGCAGCGCGCACGACTGCTCGTTTGGACTGTTGTGCGCTATTGTACATACTGGCGTCGGCCTAGCATCGCAAGTTGCCTGTCGCGCCGGGAATGCACGTGTAGCAACAGAAAAAAATGAGCCAGGAAGTGCAGACTCTCTACCACTGGTATTTGGTACTTACCGAGATTCCAGAAGGCCTGGCGATCACCTGCCTCGGTAGCGCAGTAGGCAGCGCGTAAGTCTCATAATCTTAAGGTCGTGAGTTCGATCCTCACCCGGGGCATTTAATTTACTTTCGTCCACAGCTAAATCGACGGCTCTGGGGTTTGCGAAGGAGCAAAACACTTTGTACTTTGTTATCCTCAAGGCTTCAACGACTCAGCGTGATAATGTTTACTTCCCGTTATTACTACTTGCAGTTCTTATGTGAAATTTTCAAGGAAAAAAGTACTAGTAATAATACTGAATTTCGTACGATATAACGTGTAAAGTCACACAATGTATGACCTGCTGTACGATGACAGGCAGCAGGTATTTACTTGCGAAATAAGTAAATAAATATTACTACTTACAGCTTTGCTTTTCCTCCTACCGCTGTAACAACGAGGCATAAAGCAATGAATTGTGACTTTTGCCATGCGCGCCTCGCCATGGGCGCGCGAAAAGATGCTCGCAAACAGGGAAAGTGCGACACGGAAAGCGAGTGGACCGGGTGTAAACCCCGAGTAAAACTTGCGCGTCCGGTGTGGTCTAGTGGCTAGGATACCTGGCTTTCACCCAGGAGGCCCGGGTTCGATTCCCGGTACCGGAACGGAATTTTTCGGCAAAAGTCACGACAAGTTTTGACCCTGCGAAAGGCTGTTTCACGTCCTCCTCGCATTATAGCTACTGGTTCATAAACGTCAGCTGAAAACAGTCGAGAGAAACGGGCACGCAATGAAATTACTACGAGCAGCGGAATAAAGGAAGAAGAGACGCTGGTCCACTGTTGGACTGCTACCATAGAAATGTTACATGGCAATACGCAGAGCAATTCCCGAGGCCCGTTAGCTCAGTCGGTTAGAGCGTCGTGCTAATAACGCGAAGGTCGTGGGTTCGATCCCCCCACGGGCCACTACGATTTCACTCTTTCAAAAAGGCAACGCCGATTTCGGCGGGGAAGTATGGTAACAAAGAAGTCGTCACATTGTGTGGGAGCTGATAGGGGACCAGAACGCGACTTGTCGGGACGCGCTAAAACACTTCACTGGTCACAGCACGGTGAACACAAAGTTTCTCGTCCGATCACCGCTACTGCGCGAAGCTGGGCGTTGTCAGTGCTTGGGCGGGTGACCGCCTGCGAACACAGGGCACTGCCGACGGTTTCAATTCGTATTACTCTTTCCTCTTCGGTTTCGGAGCTGCAGCGCTATTCGGTCAAGGGCACTGGCGCCACGTTTTGCCTCTCGGTATGCCAAGTCGCGCCGTGCGGCCACAGTGAAATGAAGGAGCGTGTTGTAAAATTTTCAACAAAGAAAAAAAAAAAAAAAAAGAAATGTACTAGTAATAAAACTGAATTTGTCTGACAGAACATGTAACATCAGACAATACATGATAACAGGCAGCAGGTATTTACTTGAGGCATAAGTAATGTGGTGGCCGCCTCGCCATACCTCTCTCAGTCGTTTCGCGTGCTTGTCCTCTTGATATAGGCCGATTGGAGAGCGTCAGCTCTCGCGTCAGCTGAGCAAAGTCGAGACAAGTCGAGACTCAAGGGGAATCGACGCACACACTATAGGGTGGCATGAAAGCGAGTAAGAGGGGGAAAGAAACATTAATTTAAAGACGCGTGGCAAAAGTACTCATACGCAAAAGTAAAAGCCGGCTGCGGTGGCCGGGAATCGAACCCGGATCAACTGCTTGGAAGGCAACTATGCTGACCATTACACCACCACCGCACGGTTTCCGTCCGCGCACGCCGCGCTGTGTCTGCTTCCCGCCTGTCGGCGGCGGCTCAAGGTGGTCGTAGCTGTAGGCGCATTACGGGGTAGGCGAGCGCATCCAGACAGCGTCTCTACGCACATTTCGCGTCCTTTGGCAAGAGTCGTCGCGTGCGTGCGCCGCAAGAGTACTTAGGCGATCGCGTTCGGGCGTCATTTTTAAGCAGTGCAGTGCAGTTCAGGATTCAGCGTGTGTAGCATTCTCTCGAGAGGATGCGACGGCGCTGGACGGCAGTCCCACTTTCCCCTCAGACGTCTGCCGCGGAAAGCACCAGGAAGCTGTGAACTAGCTGAGCATCGGTGGTTCAGTGGTAGAATGCTCGCCTGCCACGCGGGCGGCCCGGGTTCGATTCCCGGCCGATGCATCATTTTGTTTTTTCTCCGATAGTGGTGCTGCGTGTCTTTCGCACTCGAACTGCGTGAGCCATGAGAATGAACCGCGGGATTTCCGTGTGGGAATAACCAAACATGCAGCGCGCACGACTGCTCGTTTGGACTGTTGTGCGCTATTGTACATACTGGCGTCGGCCTAGCATCGCAAGTTGCCTGTCGCGCCGGGAATGCACGTGTAGCAACAGAAAAAAATGAGCCAGGAAGTGCAGACTCTCTACCACTGGTATTTGGTACTTACCGAGATTCCAGAAGGCCTGGCGATCACCTGCCTCGGTAGCGCAGTAGGCAGCGCGTAAGTCTCATAATCTTAAGGTCGTGAGTTCGATCCTCACCCGGGGCATTTAATTTACTTTCGTCCACAGCTAAATCGACGGCTCTGGGGTTTGCGAAGGAGCAAAACACTTTGTACTTTGTTATCCTCAAGGCTTCAACGACTCAGCGTGATAATGTTTACTTCCCGTTATTACTACTTGCAGTTCTTATGTGAAATTTTCAAGGAAAAAAGTACTAGTAATAATACTGAATTTCGTACGATATAACGTGTAAAGTCACACAATGTATGACCTGCTGTACGATGACAGGCAGCAGGTATTTACTTGCGAAATAAGTAAATAAATATTACTACTTACAGCTTTGCTTTTCCTCCTACCGCTGTAACAACGAGGCATAAAGCAATGAATTGTGACTTTTGCCATGCGCGCCTCGCCATGGGCGCGCGAAAAGATGCTCGCAAACAGGGAAAGTGCGACACGGAAAGCGAGTGGACCGGGTGTAAACCCCGAGTAAAACTTGCGCGTCCGGTGTGGTCTAGTGGCTAGGATACCTGGCTTTCACCCAGGAGGCCCGGGTTCGATTCCCGGTACCGGAACGGAATTTTTCGGCAAAAGTCACGACAAGTTTTGACCCTGCGAAAGGCTGTTTCACGTCCTCCTCGCATTATAGCTACTGGTTCATAAACGTCAGCTGAAAACAGTCGAGAGAAACGGGCACGCAATGAAATTACTACGAGCAGCGGAATAAAGGAAGAAGAGACGCTGGTCCACTGTTGGACTGCTACCATAGAAATGTTACATGGCAATACGCAGAGCAATTCCCGAGGCCCGTTAGCTCAGTCGGTTAGAGCGTCGTGCTAATAACGCGAAGGTCGTGGGTTCGATCCCCCCACGGGCCACTACGATTTCACTCTTTCAAAAAGGCAACGCCGATTTCGGCGGGGAAGTATGGTAACAAAGAAGTCGTCACATTGTGTGGGAGCTGATAGGGGACCAGAACGCGACTTGTCGGGACGCGCTAAAACACTTCACTGGTCACAGCACGGTGAACACAAAGTTTCTCGTCCGATCACCGCTACTGCGCGAAGCTGGGCGTTGTCAGTGCTTGGGCGGGTGACCGCCTGCGAACACAGGGCACTGCCGACGGTTTCAATTCGTATTACTCTTTCCTCTTCGGTTTCGGAGCTGCAGCGCTATTCGGTCAAGGGCACTGGCGCCACGTTTTGCCTCTCGGTATGCCAAGTCGCGCCGTGCGGCCACAGTGAAATGAAGGAGCGTGTTGTAAAATTTTCAACAAAGAAAAAAAAAAAAAAAAAAGAAATGTACTAGTAATAAAACTGAATTTGTCTGACAGAACATGTAACATCAGACAATACATGATAACAGGCAGCAGGTATTTACTTGAGGCATAAGTAATGTGGTGGCCGCCTCGCCATACCTCTCTCAGTCGTTTCGCGTGCTTGTCCTCTTGATATAGGCCGATTGGAGAGCGTCAGCTCTCGCGTCAGCTGAGCAAAGTCGAGACAAGTCGAGACTCAAGGGGAATCGACGCACACACTATAGGGTGGCATGAAAGCGAGTAAGAGGGGGAAAGAAACATTAATTTAAAGACGCGTGGCAAAAGTACTCATACGCAAAAGTAAAAGCCGGCTGCGGTGGCCGTGAATCGAACCCGGATCAACTGCTTGGAAGGCAACTATGCTGACCATTACACCACCACCGCACGGTTTCCGTCCGCGCACGCCGCGCTGTGTCTGCTTCCCGCCTGTCGGCGGCGGCTCAAGGTGGTCGTAGCTGTAGGCGCATTACGGGGTAGGCGAGCGCATCCAGACAGCGTCTCTACGCACATTTCGCGTCCTTTGGCAAGAGTCGTCGCGTGCGTGCGCCGCAAGAGTACTTAGGCGATCGCGTTCGGGCGTCATTTTTAAGCAGTGCAGTGCAGTTCAGGATTCAGCGTGTGTAGCATTCTCTCGAGAGGATGCGACGGCGCTGGACGGCAGTCCCACTTTCCCCTCAGACGTCTGCCGCGGAAAGCACCAGGAAGCTGTGAACTAGCTGAGCATCGGTGGTTCAGTGGTAGAATGCTCGCCTGCCACGCGGGCGGCCCGGGTTCGATTCCCGGCCGATGCATCATTTTGTTTTTTCTCCGATAGTGGTGCTGCGTGTCTTTCGCACTCGAACTGCGTGAGCCATGAGAATGAACCGCGGGATTTCCGTGTGGGAATAACCAAACATGCAGCGCGCACGACTGCTCGTTTGGACTGTTGTGCGCTATTGTACATACTGGCGTCGGCCTAGCATCGCAAGTTGCCTGTCGCGCCGGGAATGCACGTGTAGCAACAGAAAAAAATGAGCCAGGAAGTGCAGACTCTCTACCACTGGTATTTGGTACTTACCGAGATTCCAGAAGGCCTGGCGATCACCTGCCTCGGTAGCGCAGTAGGCAGCGCGTAAGTCTCATAATCTTAAGGTCGTGAGTTCGATCCTCACCCGGGGCATTTAATTTACTTTCGTCCACAGCTAAATCGACGGCTCTGGGGTTTGCGAAGGAGCAAAACACTTTGTACTTTGTTATCCTCAAGGCTTCAACGACTCAGCGTGATAATGTTTACTTCCCGTTATTACTACTTGCAGTTCTTATGTGAAATTTTCAAGGAAAAAAGTACTAGTAATAATACTGAATTTCGTACGATATAACGTGTAAAGTCACACAATGTATGACCTGCTGTACGATGACAGGCAGCAGGTATTTACTTGCGAAATAAGTAAATAAATATTACTACTTACAGCTTTGCTTTTCCTCCTACCGCTGTAACAACGAGGCATAAAGCAATGAATTGTGACTTTTGCCATGCGCGCCTCGCCATGGGCGCGCGAAAAGATGCTCGCAAACAGGGAAAGTGCGACACGGAAAGCGAGTGGACCGGGTGTAAACCCCGAGTAAAACTTGCGCGTCCGGTGTGGTCTAGTGGCTAGGATACCTGGCTTTCACCCAGGAGGCCCGGGTTCGATTCCCGGTACCGGAACGGAATTTTTCGGCAAAAGTCACGACAAGTTTTGACCCTGCGAAAGGCTGTTTCACGTCCTCCTCGCATTATAGCTACTGGTTCATAAACGTCAGCTGAAAACAGTCGAGAGAAACGGGCACGCAATGAAATTACTACGAGCAGCGGAATAAAGGAAGAAGAGACGCTGGTCCACTGTTGGACTGCTACCATAGAAATGTTACATGGCAATACGCAGAGCAATTCCCGAGGCCCGTTAGCTCAGTCGGTTAGAGCGTCGTGCTAATAACGCGAAGGTCGTGGGTTCGATCCCCCCACGGGCCACTACGATTTCACTCTTTCAAAAAGGCAACGCCGATTTCGGCGGGGAAGTATGGTAACAAAGAAGTCGTCACATTGTGTGGGAGCTGATAGGGGACCAGAACGCGACTTGTCGGGACGCGCTAAAACACTTCACTGGTCACAGCACGGTGAACACAAAGTTTCTCGTCCGATCACCGCTACTGCGCGAAGCTGGGCGTTGTCAGTGCTTGGGCGGGTGACCGCCTGCGAACACAGGGCACTGCCGACGGTTTCAATTCGTATTACTCTTTCCTCTTCGGTTTCGGAGCTGCAGCGCTATTCGGTCAAGGGCACTGGCGCCACGTTTTGCCTCTCGGTATGCCAAGTCGCGCCGTGCGGCCACAGTGAAATGAAGGAGCGTGTTGTAAAATTTTCAACAAAGAAAAAAAAAAAAAAAAAAAGAAATGTACTAGTAATAAAACTGAATTTGTCTGACAGAACATGTAACATCAGACAATACATGATAACAGGCAGCAGGTATTTACTTGAGGCATAAGTAATGTGGTGGCCGCCTCGCCATACCTCTCTCAGTCGTTTCGCGTGCTTGTCCTCTTGATATAGGCCGATTGGAGAGCGTCAGCTCTCGCGTCAGCTGAGCAAAGTCGAGACAAGTCGAGACTCAAGGGGAATCGACGCACACACTATAGGGTGGCATGAAAGCGAGTAAGAGGGGGAAAGAAACATTAATTTAAAGACGCGTGGCAAAAGTACTCATACGCAAAAGTAAAAGCCGGCTGCGGTGGCCGGGAATCGAACCCGGATCAACTGCTTGGAAGGCAACTATGCTGACCATTACACCACCACCGCACGGTTTCCGTCCGCGCACGCCGCGCTGTGTCTGCTTCCCGCCTGTCGGCGGCGGCTCAAGGTGGTCGTAGCTGTAGGCGCATTACGGGGTAGGCGAGCGCATCCAGACAGCGTCTCTACGCACATTTCGCGTCCTTTGGCAAGAGTCGTCGCGTGCGTGCGCCGCAAGAGTACTTAGGCGATCGCGTTCGGGCGTCATTTTTAAGCAGTGCAGTGCAGTTCAGGATTCAGCGTGTGTAGCATTCTCTCGAGAGGATGCGACGGCGCTGGACGGCAGTCCCACTTTCCCCTCAGACGTCTGCCGCGGAAAGCACCAGGAAGCTGTGAACTAGCTGAGCATCGGTGGTTCAGTGGTAGAATGCTCGCCTGCCACGCGGGCGGCCCGGGTTCGATTCCCGGCCGATGCATCATTTTGTTTTTTCTCCGATAGTGGTGCTGCGTGTCTTTCGCACTCGAACTGCGTGAGCCATGAGAATGAACCGCGGGATTTCCGTGTGGGAATAACCAAACATGCAGCGCGCACGACTGCTCGTTTGGACTGTTGTGCGCTATTGTACATACTGGCGTCGGCCTAGCATCGCAAGTTGCCTGTCGCGCCGGGAATGCACGTGTAGCAACAGAAAAAAATGAGCCAGGAAGTGCAGACTCTCTACCACTGGTATTTGGTACTTACCGAGATTCCAGAAGGCCTGGCGATCACCTGCCTCGGTAGCGCAGTAGGCAGCGCGTAAGTCTCATAATCTTAAGGTCGTGAGTTCGATCCTCACCCGGGGCATTTAATTTACTTTCGTCCACAGCTAAATCGACGGCTCTGGGGTTTGCGAAGGAGCAAAACACTTTGTACTTTGTTATCCTCAAGGCTTCAACGACTCAGCGTGATAATGTTTACTTCCCGTTATTACTACTTGCAGTTCTTATGTGAAATTTTCAAGGAAAAAAGTACTAGTAATAATACTGAATTTCGTACGATATAACGTGTAAAGTCACACAATGTATGACCTGCTGTACGATGACAGGCAGCAGGTATTTACTTGCGAAATAAGTAAATAAATATTACTACTTACAGCTTTGCTTTTCCTCCTACCGCTGTAACAACGAGGCATAAAGCAATGAATTGTGACTTTTGCCATGCGCGCCTCGCCATGGGCGCGCGAAAAGATGCTCGCAAACAGGGAAAGTGCGACACGGAAAGCGAGTGGACCGGGTGTAAACCCCGAGTAAAACTTGCGCGTCCGGTGTGGTCTAGTGGCTAGGATACCTGGCTTTCACCCAGGAGGCCCGGGTTCGATTCCCGGTACCGGAACGGAATTTTTCGGCAAAAGTCACGACAAGTTTTGACCCTGCGAAAGGCTGTTTCACGTCCTCCTCGCATTATAGCTACTGGTTCATAAACGTCAGCTGAAAACAGTCGAGAGAAACGGGCACGCAATGAAATTACTACGAGCAGCGGAATAAAGGAAGAAGAGACGCTGGTCCACTGTTGGACTGCTACCATAGAAATGTTACATGGCAATACGCAGAGCAATTCCCGAGGCCCGTTAGCTCAGTCGGTTAGAGCGTCGTGCTAATAACGCGAAGGTCGTGGGTTCGATCCCCCCACGGGCCACTACGATTTCACTCTTTCAAAAAGGCAACGCCGATTTCGGCGGGGAAGTATGGTAACAAAGAAGTCGTCACATTGTGTGGGAGCTGATAGGGGACCAGAACGCGACTTGTCGGGACGCGCTAAAACACTTCACTGGTCACAGCACGGTGAACACAAAGTTTCTCGTCCGATCACCGCTACTGCGCGAAGCTGGGCGTTGTCAGTGCTTGGGCGGGTGACCGCCTGCGAACACAGGGCACTGCCGACGGTTTCAATTCGTATTACTCTTTCCTCTTCGGTTTCGGAGCTGCAGCGCTATTCGGTCAAGGGCACTGGCGCCACGTTTTGCCTCTCGGTATGCCAAGTCGCGCCGTGCGGCCACAGTGAAATGAAGGAGCGTGTTGTAAAATTTTCAACAAAGAAAAAAAAAAAAAAAAAAGAAATGTACTAGTAATAAAACTGAATTTGTCTGACAGAACATGTAACATCAGACAATACATGATAACAGGCAGCAGGTATTTACTTGAGGCATAAGTAATGTGGTGGCCGCCTCGCCATACCTCTCTCAGTCGTTTCGCGTGCTTGTCCTCTTGATATAGGCCGATTGGAGAGCGTCAGCTCTCGCGTCAGCTGAGCAAAGTCGAGACAAGTCGAGACTCAAGGGGAATCGACGCACACACTATAGGGTGGCATGAAAGCGAGTAAGAGGGGGAAAGAAACATTAATTTAAAGACGCGTGGCAAAAGTACTCATACGCAAAAGTAAAAGCCGGCTGCGGTGGCCGTGAATCGAACCCGGATCAACTGCTTGGAAGGCAACTATGCTGACCATTACACCACCACCGCACGGTTTCCGTCCGCGCACGCCGCGCTGTGTCTGCTTCCCGCCTGTCGGCGGCGGCTCAAGGTGGTCGTAGCTGTAGGCGCATTACGGGGTAGGCGAGCGCATCCAGACAGCGTCTCTACGCACATTTCGCGTCCTTTGGCAAGAGTCGTCGCGTGCGTGCGCCGCAAGAGTACTTAGGCGATCGCGTTCGGGCGTCATTTTTAAGCAGTGCAGTGCAGTTCAGGATTCAGCGTGTGTAGCATTCTCTCGAGAGGATGCGACGGCGCTGGACGGCAGTCCCACTTTCCCCTCAGACGTCTGCCGCGGAAAGCACCAGGAAGCTGTGAACTAGCTGAGCATCGGTGGTTCAGTGGTAGAATGCTCGCCTGCCACGCGGGCGGCCCGGGTTCGATTCCCGGCCGATGCATCATTTTGTTTTTTCTCCGATAGTGGTGCTGCGTGTCTTTCGCACTCGAACTGCGTGAGCCATGAGAATGAACCGCGGGATTTCCGTGTGGGAATAACCAAACATGCAGCGCGCACGACTGCTCGTTTGGACTGTTGTGCGCTATTGTACATACTGGCGTCGGCCTAGCATCGCAAGTTGCCTGTCGCGCCGGGAATGCACGTGTAGCAACAGAAAAAAATGAGCCAGGAAGTGCAGACTCTCTACCACTGGTATTTGGTACTTACCGAGATTCCAGAAGGCCTGGCGATCACCTGCCTCGGTAGCGCAGTAGGCAGCGCGTAAGTCTCATAATCTTAAGGTCGTGAGTTCGATCCTCACCCGGGGCATTTAATTTACTTTCGTCCACAGCTAAATCGACGGCTCTGGGGTTTGCGAAGGAGCAAAACACTTTGTACTTTGTTATCCTCAAGGCTTCAACGACTCAGCGTGATAATGTTTACTTCCCGTTATTACTACTTGCAGTTCTTATGTGAAATTTTCAAGGAAAAAAGTACTAGTAATAATACTGAATTTCGTACGATATAACGTGTAAAGTCACACAATGTATGACCTGCTGTACGATGACAGGCAGCAGGTATTTACTTGCGAAATAAGTAAATAAATATTACTACTTACAGCTTTGCTTTTCCTCCTACCGCTGTAACAACGAGGCATAAAGCAATGAATTGTGACTTTTGCCATGCGCGCCTCGCCATGGGCGCGCGAAAAGATGCTCGCAAACAGGGAAAGTGCGACACGGAAAGCGAGTGGACCGGGTGTAAACCCCGAGTAAAACTTGCGCGTCCGGTGTGGTCTAGTGGCTAGGATACCTGGCTTTCACCCAGGAGGCCCGGGTTCGATTCCCGGTACCGGAACGGAATTTTTCGGCAAAAGTCACGACAAGTTTTGACCCTGCGAAAGGCTGTTTCACGTCCTCCTCGCATTATAGCTACTGGTTCATAAACGTCAGCTGAAAACAGTCGAGAGAAACGGGCACGCAATGAAATTACTACGAGCAGCGGAATAAAGGAAGAAGAGACGCTGGTCCACTGTTGGACTGCTACCATAGAAATGTTACATGGCAATACGCAGAGCAATTCCCGAGGCCCGTTAGCTCAGTCGGTTAGAGCGTCGTGCTAATAACGCGAAGGTCGTGGGTTCGATCCCCCCACGGGCCACTACGATTTCACTCTTTCAAAAAGGCAACGCCGATTTCGGCGGGGAAGTATGGTAACAAAGAAGTCGTCACATTGTGTGGGAGCTGATAGGGGACCAGAACGCGACTTGTCGGGACGCGCTAAAACACTTCACTGGTCACAGCACGGTGAACACAAAGTTTCTCGTCCGATCACCGCTACTGCGCGAAGCTGGGCGTTGTCAGTGCTTGGGCGGGTGACCGCCTGCGAACACAGGGCACTGCCGACGGTTTCAATTCGTATTACTCTTTCCTCTTCGGTTTCGGAGCTGCAGCGCTATTCGGTCAAGGGCACTGGCGCCACGTTTTGCCTCTCGGTATGCCAAGTCGCGCCGTGCGGCCACAGTGAAATGAAGGAGCGTGTTGTAAAATTTTCAACAAAGAAAAAAAAAAAAAAAAAGAAATGTACTAGTAATAAAACTGAATTTGTCTGACAGAACATGTAACATCAGACAATACATGATAACAGGCAGCAGGTATTTACTTGAGGCATAAGTAATGTGGTGGCCGCCTCGCCATACCTCTCTCAGTCGTTTCGCGTGCTTGTCCTCTTGATATAGGCCGATTGGAGAGCGTCAGCTCTCGCGTCAGCTGAGCAAAGTCGAGACAAGTCGAGACTCAAGGGGAATCGACGCACACACTATAGGGTGGCATGAAAGCGAGTAAGAGGGGGAAAGAAACATTAATTTAAAGACGCGTGGCAAAAGTACTCATACGCAAAAGTAAAAGCCGGCTGCGGTGGCCGGGAATCGAACCCGGATCAACTGCTTGGAAGGCAACTATGCTGACCATTACACCACCACCGCACGGTTTCCGTCCGCGCACGCCGCGCTGTGTCTGCTTCCCGCCTGTCGGCGGCGGCTCAAGGTGGTCGTAGCTGTAGGCGCATTACGGGGTAGGCGAGCGCATCCAGACAGCGTCTCTACGCACATTTCGCGTCCTTTGGCAAGAGTCGTCGCGTGCGTGCGCCGCAAGAGTACTTAGGCGATCGCGTTCGGGCGTCATTTTTAAGCAGTGCAGTGCAGTTCAGGATTCAGCGTGTGTAGCATTCTCTCGAGAGGATGCGACGGCGCTGGACGGCAGTCCCACTTTCCCCTCAGACGTCTGCCGCGGAAAGCACCAGGAAGCTGTGAACTAGCTGAGCATCGGTGGTTCAGTGGTAGAATGCTCGCCTGCCACGCGGGCGGCCCGGGTTCGATTCCCGGCCGATGCATCATTTTGTTTTTTCTCCGATAGTGGTGCTGCGTGTCTTTCGCACTCGAACTGCGTGAGCCATGAGAATGAACCGCGGGATTTCCGTGTGGGAATAACCAAACATGCAGCGCGCACGACTGCTCGTTTGGACTGTTGTGCGCTATTGTACATACTGGCGTCGGCCTAGCATCGCAAGTTGCCTGTCGCGCCGGGAATGCACGTGTAGCAACAGAAAAAAATGAGCCAGGAAGTGCAGACTCTCTACCACTGGTATTTGGTACTTACCGAGATTCCAGAAGGCCTGGCGATCACCTGCCTCGGTAGCGCAGTAGGCAGCGCGTAAGTCTCATAATCTTAAGGTCGTGAGTTCGATCCTCACCCGGGGCATTTAATTTACTTTCGTCCACAGCTAAATCGACGGCTCTGGGGTTTGCGAAGGAGCAAAACACTTTGTACTTTGTTATCCTCAAGGCTTCAACGACTCAGCGTGATAATGTTTACTTCCCGTTATTACTACTTGCAGTTCTTATGTGAAATTTTCAAGGAAAAAAGTACTAGTAATAATACTGAATTTCGTACGATATAACGTGTAAAGTCACACAATGTATGACCTGCTGTACGATGACAGGCAGCAGGTATTTACTTGCGAAATAAGTAAATAAATATTACTACTTACAGCTTTGCTTTTCCTCCTACCGCTGTAACAACGAGGCATAAAGCAATGAATTGTGACTTTTGCCATGCGCGCCTCGCCATGGGCGCGCGAAAAGATGCTCGCAAACAGGGAAAGTGCGACACGGAAAGCGAGTGGACCGGGTGTAAACCCCGAGTAAAACTTGCGCGTCCGGTGTGGTCTAGTGGCTAGGATACCTGGCTTTCACCCAGGAGGCCCGGGTTCGATTCCCGGTACCGGAACGGAATTTTTCGGCAAAAGTCACGACAAGTTTTGACCCTGCGAAAGGCTGTTTCACGTCCTCCTCGCATTATAGCTACTGGTTCATAAACGTCAGCTGAAAACAGTCGAGAGAAACGGGCACGCAATGAAATTACTACGAGCAGCGGAATAAAGGAAGAAGAGACGCTGGTCCACTGTTGGACTGCTACCATAGAAATGTTACATGGCAATACGCAGAGCAATTCCCGAGGCCCGTTAGCTCAGTCGGTTAGAGCGTCGTGCTAATAACGCGAAGGTCGTGGGTTCGATCCCCCCACGGGCCACTACGATTTCACTCTTTCAAAAAGGCAACGCCGATTTCGGCGGGGAAGTATGGTAACAAAGAAGTCGTCACATTGTGTGGGAGCTGATAGGGGACCAGAACGCGACTTGTCGGGACGCGCTAAAACACTTCACTGGTCACAGCACGGTGAACACAAAGTTTCTCGTCCGATCACCGCTACTGCGCGAAGCTGGGCGTTGTCAGTGCTTGGGCGGGTGACCGCCTGCGAACACAGGGCACTGCCGACGGTTTCAATTCGTATTACTCTTTCCTCTTCGGTTTCGGAGCTGCAGCGCTATTCGGTCAAGGGCACTGGCGCCACGTTTTGCCTCTCGGTATGCCAAGTCGCGCCGTGCGGCCACAGTGAAATGAAGGAGCGTGTTGTAAAATTTTCAACAAAGAAAAAAAAAAAAAAAAAGAAATGTACTAGTAATAAAACTGAATTTGTCTGACAGAACATGTAACATCAGACAATACATGATAACAGGCAGCAGGTATTTACTTGAGGCATAAGTAATGTGGTGGCCGCCTCGCCATACCTCTCTCAGTCGTTTCGCGTGCTTGTCCTCTTGATATAGGCCGATTGGAGAGCGTCAGCTCTCGCGTCAGCTGAGCAAAGTCGAGACAAGTCGAGACTCAAGGGGAATCGACGCACACACTATAGGGTGGCATGAAAGCGAGTAAGAGGGGGAAAGAAACATTAATTTAAAGACGCGTGGCAAAAGTACTCATACGCAAAAGTAAAAGCCGGCTGCGGTGGCCGGGAATCGAACCCGGATCAACTGCTTGGAAGGCAACTATGCTGACCATTACACCACCACCGCACGGTTTCCGTCCGCGCACGCCGCGCTGTGTCTGCTTCCCGCCTGTCGGCGGCGGCTCAAGGTGGTCGTAGCTGTAGGCGCATTACGGGGTAGGCGAGCGCATCCAGACAGCGTCTCTACGCACATTTCGCGTCCTTTGGCAAGAGTCGTCGCGTGCGTGCGCCGCAAGAGTACTTAGGCGATCGCGTTCGGGCGTCATTTTTAAGCAGTGCAGTGCAGTTCAGGATTCAGCGTGTGTAGCATTCTCTCGAGAGGATGCGACGGCGCTGGACGGCAGTCCCACTTTCCCCTCAGACGTCTGCCGCGGAAAGCACCAGGAAGCTGTGAACTAGCTGAGCATCGGTGGTTCAGTGGTAGAATGCTCGCCTGCCACGCGGGCGGCCCGGGTTCGATTCCCGGCCGATGCATCATTTTGTTTTTTCTCCGATAGTGGTGCTGCGTGTCTTTCGCACTCGAACTGCGTGAGCCATGAGAATGAACCGCGGGATTTCCGTGTGGGAATAACCAAACATGCAGCGCGCACGACTGCTCGTTTGGACTGTTGTGCGCTATTGTACATACTGGCGTCGGCCTAGCATCGCAAGTTGCCTGTCGCGCCGGGAATGCACGTGTAGCAACAGAAAAAAATGAGCCAGGAAGTGCAGACTCTCTACCACTGGTATTTGGTACTTACCGAGATTCCAGAAGGCCTGGCGATCACCTGCCTCGGTAGCGCAGTAGGCAGCGCGTAAGTCTCATAATCTTAAGGTCGTGAGTTCGATCCTCACCCGGGGCATTTAATTTACTTTCGTCCACAGCTAAATCGACGGCTCTGGGGTTTGCGAAGGAGCAAAACACTTTGTACTTTGTTATCCTCAAGGCTTCAACGACTCAGCGTGATAATGTTTACTTCCCGTTATTACTACTTGCAGTTCTTATGTGAAATTTTCAAGGAAAAAAGTACTAGTAATAATACTGAATTTCGTACGATATAACGTGTAAAGTCACACAATGTATGACCTGCTGTACGATGACAGGCAGCAGGTATTTACTTGCGAAATAAGTAAATAAATATTACTACTTACAGCTTTGCTTTTCCTCCTACCGCTGTAACAACGAGGCATAAAGCAATGAATTGTGACTTTTGCCATGCGCGCCTCGCCATGGGCGCGCGAAAAGATGCTCGCAAACAGGGAAAGTGCGACACGGAAAGCGAGTGGACCGGGTGTAAACCCCGAGTAAAACTTGCGCGTCCGGTGTGGTCTAGTGGCTAGGATACCTGGCTTTCACCCAGGAGGCCCGGGTTCGATTCCCGGTACCGGAACGGAATTTTTCGGCAAAAGTCACGACAAGTTTTGACCCTGCGAAAGGCTGTTTCACGTCCTCCTCGCATTATAGCTACTGGTTCATAAACGTCAGCTGAAAACAGTCGAGAGAAACGGGCACGCAATGAAATTACTACGAGCAGCGGAATAAAGGAAGAAGAGACGCTGGTCCACTGTTGGACTGCTACCATAGAAATGTTACATGGCAATACGCAGAGCAATTCCCGAGGCCCGTTAGCTCAGTCGGTTAGAGCGTCGTGCTAATAACGCGAAGGTCGTGGGTTCGATCCCCCCACGGGCCACTACGATTTCACTCTTTCAAAAAGGCAACGCCGATTTCGGCGGGGAAGTATGGTAACAAAGAAGTCGTCACATTGTGTGGGAGCTGATAGGGGACCAGAACGCGACTTGTCGGGACGCGCTAAAACACTTCACTGGTCACAGCACGGTGAACACAAAGTTTCTCGTCCGATCACCGCTACTGCGCGAAGCTGGGCGTTGTCAGTGCTTGGGCGGGTGACCGCCTGCGAACACAGGGCACTGCCGACGGTTTCAATTCGTATTACTCTTTCCTCTTCGGTTTCGGAGCTGCAGCGCTATTCGGTCAAGGGCACTGGCGCCACGTTTTGCCTCTCGGTATGCCAAGTCGCGCCGTGCGGCCACAGTGAAATGAAGGAGCGTGTTGTAAAATTTTCAACAAAGAAAAAAAAAAAAAAAAAGAAATGTACTAGTAATAAAACTGAATTTGTCTGACAGAACATGTAACATCAGACAATACATGATAACAGGCAGCAGGTATTTACTTGAGGCATAAGTAATGTGGTGGCCGCCTCGCCATACCTCTCTCAGTCGTTTCGCGTGCTTGTCCTCTTGATATAGGCCGATTGGAGAGCGTCAGCTCTCGCGTCAGCTGAGCAAAGTCGAGACAAGTCGAGACTCAAGGGGAATCGACGCACACACTATAGGGTGGCATGAAAGCGAGTAAGAGGGGGAAAGAAACATTAATTTAAAGACGCGTGGCAAAAGTACTCATACGCAAAAGTAAAAGCCGGCTGCGGTGGCCGGGAATCGAACCCGGATCAACTGCTTGGAAGGCAACTATGCTGACCATTACACCACCACCGCACGGTTTCCGTCCGCGCACGCCGCGCTGTGTCTGCTTCCCGCCTGTCGGCGGCGGCTCAAGGTGGTCGTAGCTGTAGGCGCATTACGGGGTAGGCGAGCGCATCCAGACAGCGTCTCTACGCACATTTCGCGTCCTTTGGCAAGAGTCGTCGCGTGCGTGCGCCGCAAGAGTACTTAGGCGATCGCGTTCGGGCGTCATTTTTAAGCAGTGCAGTGCAGTTCAGGATTCAGCGTGTGTAGCATTCTCTCGAGAGGATGCGACGGCGCTGGACGGCAGTCCCACTTTCCCCTCAGACGTCTGCCGCGGAAAGCACCAGGAAGCTGTGAACTAGCTGAGCATCGGTGGTTCAGTGGTAGAATGCTCGCCTGCCACGCGGGCGGCCCGGGTTCGATTCCCGGCCGATGCATCATTTTGTTTTTTCTCCGATAGTGGTGCTGCGTGTCTTTCGCACTCGAACTGCGTGAGCCATGAGAATGAACCGCGGGATTTCCGTGTGGGAATAACCAAACATGCAGCGCGCACGACTGCTCGTTTGGACTGTTGTGCGCTATTGTACATACTGGCGTCGGCCTAGCATCGCAAGTTGCCTGTCGCGCCGGGAATGCACGTGTAGCAACAGAAAAAAATGAGCCAGGAAGTGCAGACTCTCTACCACTGGTATTTGGTACTTACCGAGATTCCAGAAGGCCTGGCGATCACCTGCCTCGGTAGCGCAGTAGGCAGCGCGTAAGTCTCATAATCTTAAGGTCGTGAGTTCGATCCTCACCCGGGGCATTTAATTTACTTTCGTCCACAGCTAAATCGACGGCTCTGGGGTTTGCGAAGGAGCAAAACACTTTGTACTTTGTTATCCTCAAGGCTTCAACGACTCAGCGTGATAATGTTTACTTCCCGTTATTACTACTTGCAGTTCTTATGTGAAATTTTCAAGGAAAAAAGTACTAGTAATAATACTGAATTTCGTACGATATAACGTGTAAAGTCACACAATGTATGACCTGCTGTACGATGACAGGCAGCAGGTATTTACTTGCGAAATAAGTAAATAAATATTACTACTTACAGCTTTGCTTTTCCTCCTACCGCTGTAACAACGAGGCATAAAGCAATGAATTGTGACTTTTGCCATGCGCGCCTCGCCATGGGCGCGCGAAAAGATGCTCGCAAACAGGGAAAGTGCGACACGGAAAGCGAGTGGACCGGGTGTAAACCCCGAGTAAAACTTGCGCGTCCGGTGTGGTCTAGTGGCTAGGATACCTGGCTTTCACCCAGGAGGCCCGGGTTCGATTCCCGGTACCGGAACGGAATTTTTCGGCAAAAGTCACGACAAGTTTTGACCCTGCGAAAGGCTGTTTCACGTCCTCCTCGCATTATAGCTACTGGTTCATAAACGTCAGCTGAAAACAGTCGAGAGAAACGGGCACGCAATGAAATTACTACGAGCAGCGGAATAAAGGAAGAAGAGACGCTGGTCCACTGTTGGACTGCTACCATAGAAATGTTACATGGCAATACGCAGAGCAATTCCCGAGGCCCGTTAGCTCAGTCGGTTAGAGCGTCGTGCTAATAACGCGAAGGTCGTGGGTTCGATCCCCCCACGGGCCACTACGATTTCACTCTTTCAAAAAGGCAACGCCGATTTCGGCGGGGAAGTATGGTAACAAAGAAGTCGTCACATTGTGTGGGAGCTGATAGGGGACCAGAACGCGACTTGTCGGGACGCGCTAAAACACTTCACTGGTCACAGCACGGTGAACACAAAGTTTCTCGTCCGATCACCGCTACTGCGCGAAGCTGGGCGTTGTCAGTGCTTGGGCGGGTGACCGCCTGCGAACACAGGGCACTGCCGACGGTTTCAATTCGTATTACTCTTTCCTCTTCGGTTTCGGAGCTGCAGCGCTATTCGGTCAAGGGCACTGGCGCCACGTTTTGCCTCTCGGTATGCCAAGTCGCGCCGTGCGGCCACAGTGAAATGAAGGAGCGTGTTGTAAAATTTTCAACAAAGAAAAAAAAAAAAAAAAAGAAATGTACTAGTAATAAAACTGAATTTGTCTGACAGAACATGTAACATCAGACAATACATGATAACAGGCAGCAGGTATTTACTTGAGGCATAAGTAATGTGGTGGCCGCCTCGCCATACCTCTCTCAGTCGTTTCGCGTGCTTGTCCTCTTGATATAGGCCGATTGGAGAGCGTCAGCTCTCGCGTCAGCTGAGCAAAGTCGAGACAAGTCGAGACTCAAGGGGAATCGACGCACACACTATAGGGTGGCATGAAAGCGAGTAAGAGGGGGAAAGAAACATTAATTTAAAGACGCGTGGCAAAAGTACTCATACGCAAAAGTAAAAGCCGGCTGCGGTGGCCGGGAATCGAACCCGGATCAACTGCTTGGAAGGCAACTATGCTGACCATTACACCACCACCGCACGGTTTCCGTCCGCGCACGCCGCGCTGTGTCTGCTTCCCGCCTGTCGGCGGCGGCTCAAGGTGGTCGTAGCTGTAGGCGCATTACGGGGTAGGCGAGCGCATCCAGACAGCGTCTCTACGCACATTTCGCGTCCTTTGGCAAGAGTCGTCGCGTGCGTGCGCCGCAAGAGTACTTAGGCGATCGCGTTCGGGCGTCATTTTTAAGCAGTGCAGTGCAGTTCAGGATTCAGCGTGTGTAGCATTCTCTCGAGAGGATGCGACGGCGCTGGACGGCAGTCCCACTTTCCCCTCAGACGTCTGCCGCGGAAAGCACCAGGAAGCTGTGAACTAGCTGAGCATCGGTGGTTCAGTGGTAGAATGCTCGCCTGCCACGCGGGCGGCCCGGGTTCGATTCCCGGCCGATGCATCATTTTGTTTTTTCTCCGATAGTGGTGCTGCGTGTCTTTCGCACTCGAACTGCGTGAGCCATGAGAATGAACCGCGGGATTTCCGTGTGGGAATAACCAAACATGCAGCGCGCACGACTGCTCGTTTGGACTGTTGTGCGCTATTGTACATACTGGCGTCGGCCTAGCATCGCAAGTTGCCTGTCGCGCCGGGAATGCACGTGTAGCAACAGAAAAAAATGAGCCAGGAAGTGCAGACTCTCTACCACTGGTATTTGGTACTTACCGAGATTCCAGAAGGCCTGGCGATCACCTGCCTCGGTAGCGCAGTAGGCAGCGCGTAAGTCTCATAATCTTAAGGTCGTGAGTTCGATCCTCACCCGGGGCATTTAATTTACTTTCGTCCACAGCTAAATCGACGGCTCTGGGGTTTGCGAAGGAGCAAAACACTTTGTACTTTGTTATCCTCAAGGCTTCAACGACTCAGCGTGATAATGTTTACTTCCCGTTATTACTACTTGCAGTTCTTATGTGAAATTTTCAAGGAAAAAAGTACTAGTAATAATACTGAATTTCGTACGATATAACGTGTAAAGTCACACAATGTATGACCTGCTGTACGATGACAGGCAGCAGGTATTTACTTGCGAAATAAGTAAATAAATATTACTACTTACAGCTTTGCTTTTCCTCCTACCGCTGTAACAACGAGGCATAAAGCAATGAATTGTGACTTTTGCCATGCGCGCCTCGCCATGGGCGCGCGAAAAGATGCTCGCAAACAGGGAAAGTGCGACACGGAAAGCGAGTGGACCGGGTGTAAACCCCGAGTAAAACTTGCGCGTCCGGTGTGGTCTAGTGGCTAGGATACCTGGCTTTCACCCAGGAGGCCCGGGTTCGATTCCCGGTACCGGAACGGAATTTTTCGGCAAAAGTCACGACAAGTTTTGACCCTGCGAAAGGCTGTTTCACGTCCTCCTCGCATTATAGCTACTGGTTCATAAACGTCAGCTGAAAACAGTCGAGAGAAACGGGCACGCAATGAAATTACTACGAGCAGCGGAATAAAGGAAGAAGAGACGCTGGTCCACTGTTGGACTGCTACCATAGAAATGTTACATGGCAATACGCAGAGCAATTCCCGAGGCCCGTTAGCTCAGTCGGTTAGAGCGTCGTGCTAATAACGCGAAGGTCGTGGGTTCGATCCCCCCACGGGCCACTACGATTTCACTCTTTCAAAAAGGCAACGCCGATTTCGGCGGGGAAGTATGGTAACAAAGAAGTCGTCACATTGTGTGGGAGCTGATAGGGGACCAGAACGCGACTTGTCGGGACGCGCTAAAACACTTCACTGGTCACAGCACGGTGAACACAAAGTTTCTCGTCCGATCACCGCTACTGCGCGAAGCTGGGCGTTGTCAGTGCTTGGGCGGGTGACCGCCTGCGAACACAGGGCACTGCCGACGGTTTCAATTCGTATTACTCTTTCCTCTTCGGTTTCGGAGCTGCAGCGCTATTCGGTCAAGGGCACTGGCGCCACGTTTTGCCTCTCGGTATGCCAAGTCGCGCCGTGCGGCCACAGTGAAATGAAGGAGCGTGTTGTAAAATTTTCAACAAAGAAAAAAAAAAAAAAAAAGAAATGTACTAGTAATAAAACTGAATTTGTCTGACAGAACATGTAACATCAGACAATACATGATAACAGGCAGCAGGTATTTACTTGAGGCATAAGTAATGTGGTGGCCGCCTCGCCATACCTCTCTCAGTCGTTTCGCGTGCTTGTCCTCTTGATATAGGCCGATTGGAGAGCGTCAGCTCTCGCGTCAGCTGAGCAAAGTCGAGACAAGTCGAGACTCAAGGGGAATCGACGCACACACTATAGGGTGGCATGAAAGCGAGTAAGAGGGGGAAAGAAACATTAATTTAAAGACGCGTGGCAAAAGTACTCATACGCAAAAGTAAAAGCCGGCTGCGGTGGCCGGGAATCGAACCCGGATCAACTGCTTGGAAGGCAACTATGCTGACCATTACACCACCACCGCACGGTTTCCGTCCGCGCACGCCGCGCTGTGTCTGCTTCCCGCCTGTCGGCGGCGGCTCAAGGTGGTCGTAGCTGTAGGCGCATTACGGGGTAGGCGAGCGCATCCAGACAGCGTCTCTACGCACATTTCGCGTCCTTTGGCAAGAGTCGTCGCGTGCGTGCGCCGCAAGAGTACTTAGGCGATCGCGTTCGGGCGTCATTTTTAAGCAGTGCAGTGCAGTTCAGGATTCAGCGTGTGTAGCATTCTCTCGAGAGGATGCGACGGCGCTGGACGGCAGTCCCACTTTCCCCTCAGACGTCTGCCGCGGAAAGCACCAGGAAGCTGTGAACTAGCTGAGCATCGGTGGTTCAGTGGTAGAATGCTCGCCTGCCACGCGGGCGGCCCGGGTTCGATTCCCGGCCGATGCATCATTTTGTTTTTTCTCCGATAGTGGTGCTGCGTGTCTTTCGCACTCGAACTGCGTGAGCCATGAGAATGAACCGCGGGATTTCCGTGTGGGAATAACCAAACATGCAGCGCGCACGACTGCTCGTTTGGACTGTTGTGCGCTATTGTACATACTGGCGTCGGCCTAGCATCGCAAGTTGCCTGTCGCGCCGGGAATGCACGTGTAGCAACAGAAAAAAATGAGCCAGGAAGTGCAGACTCTCTACCACTGGTATTTGGTACTTACCGAGATTCCAGAAGGCCTGGCGATCACCTGCCTCGGTAGCGCAGTAGGCAGCGCGTAAGTCTCATAATCTTAAGGTCGTGAGTTCGATCCTCACCCGGGGCATTTAATTTACTTTCGTCCACAGCTAAATCGACGGCTCTGGGGTTTGCGAAGGAGCAAAACACTTTGTACTTTGTTATCCTCAAGGCTTCAACGACTCAGCGTGATAATGTTTACTTCCCGTTATTACTACTTGCAGTTCTTATGTGAAATTTTCAAGGAAAAAAGTACTAGTAATAATACTGAATTTCGTACGATATAACGTGTAAAGTCACACAATGTATGACCTGCTGTACGATGACAGGCAGCAGGTATTTACTTGCGAAATAAGTAAATAAATATTACTACTTACAGCTTTGCTTTTCCTCCTACCGCTGTAACAACGAGGCATAAAGCAATGAATTGTGACTTTTGCCATGCGCGCCTCGCCATGGGCGCGCGAAAAGATGCTCGCAAACAGGGAAAGTGCGACACGGAAAGCGAGTGGACCGGGTGTAAACCCCGAGTAAAACTTGCGCGTCCGGTGTGGTCTAGTGGCTAGGATACCTGGCTTTCACCCAGGAGGCCTGGGTTCGATTCCCGGTACCGGAACGGAATTTTTCGGCAAAAGTCACGACAAGTTTTGACCCTGCGAAAGGCTGTTTCACGTCCTCCTCGCATTATAGCTACTGGTTCATAAACGTCAGCTGAAAACAGTCGAGAGAAACGGGCACGCAATGAAATTACTACGAGCAGCGGAATAAAGGAAGAAGAGACGCTGGTCCACTGTTGGACTGCTACCATAGAAATGTTACATGGCAATACGCAGAGCAATTCCCGAGGCCCGTTAGCTCAGTCGGTTAGAGCGTCGTGCTAATAACGCGAAGGTCGTGGGTTCGATCCCCCCACGGGCCACTACGATTTCACTCTTTCAAAAAGGCAACGCCGATTTCGGCGGGGAAGTATGGTAACAAAGAAGTCGTCACATTGTGTGGGAGCTGATAGGGGACCAGAACGCGACTTGTCGGGACGCGCTAAAACACTTCACTGGTCACAGCACGGTGAACACAAAGTTTCTCGTCCGATCACCGCTACTGCGCGAAGCTGGGCGTTGTCAGTGCTTGGGCGGGTGACCGCCTGCGAACACAGGGCACTGCCGACGGTTTCAATTCGTATTACTCTTTCCTCTTCGGTTTCGGAGCTGCAGCGCTATTCGGTCAAGGGCACTGGCGCCACGTTTTGCCTCTCGGTATGCCAAGTCGCGCCGTGCGGCCACAGTGAAATGAAGGAGCGTGTTGTAAAATTTTCAACAAAGAAAAAAAAAAAAAAAAAGAAATGTACTAGTAATAAAACTGAATTTGTCTGACAGAACATGTAACATCAGACAATACATGATAACAGGCAGCAGGTATTTACTTGAGGCATAAGTAATGTGGTGGCCGCCTCGCCATACCTCTCTCAGTCGTTTCGCGTGCTTGTCCTCTTGATATAGGCCGATTGGAGAGCGTCAGCTCTCGCGTCAGCTGAGCAAAGTCGAGACAAGTCGAGACTCAAGGGGAATCGACGCACACACTATAGGGTGGCATGAAAGCGAGTAAGAGGGGGAAAGAAACATTAATTTAAAGACGCGTGGCAAAAGTACTCATACGCAAAAGTAAAAGCCGGCTGCGGTGGCCGGGAATCGAACCCGGATCAACTGCTTGGAAGGCAACTATGCTGACCATTACACCACCACCGCACGGTTTCCGTCCGCGCACGCCGCGCTGTGTCTGCTTCCCGCCTGTCGGCGGCGGCTCAAGGTGGTCGTAGCTGTAGGCGCATTACGGGGTAGGCGAGCGCATCCAGACAGCGTCTCTACGCACATTTCGCGTCCTTTGGCAAGAGTCGTCGCGTGCGTGCGCCGCAAGAGTACTTAGGCGATCGCGTTCGGGCGTCATTTTTAAGCAGTGCAGTGCAGTTCAGGATTCAGCGTGTGTAGCATTCTCTCGAGAGGATGCGACGGCGCTGGACGGCAGTCCCACTTTCCCCTCAGACGTCTGCCGCGGAAAGCACCAGGAAGCTGTGAACTAGCTGAGCATCGGTGGTTCAGTGGTAGAATGCTCGCCTGCCACGCGGGCGGCCCGGGTTCGATTCCCGGCCGATGCATCATTTTGTTTTTTCTCCGATAGTGGTGCTGCGTGTCTTTCGCACTCGAACTGCGTGAGCCATGAGAATGAACCGCGGGATTTCCGTGTGGGAATAACCAAACATGCAGCGCGCACGACTGCTCGTTTGGACTGTTGTGCGCTATTGTACATACTGGCGTCGGCCTAGCATCGCAAGTTGCCTGTCGCGCCGGGAATGCACGTGTAGCAACAGAAAAAAATGAGCCAGGAAGTGCAGACTCTCTACCACTGGTATTTGGTACTTACCGAGATTCCAGAAGGCCTGGCGATCACCTGCCTCGGTAGCGCAGTAGGCAGCGCGTAAGTCTCATAATCTTAAGGTCGTGAGTTCGATCCTCACCCGGGGCATTTAATTTACTTTCGTCCACAGCTAAATCGACGGCTCTGGGGTTTGCGAAGGAGCAAAACACTTTGTACTTTGTTATCCTCAAGGCTTCAACGACTCAGCGTGATAATGTTTACTTCCCGTTATTACTACTTGCAGTTCTTATGTGAAATTTTCAAGGAAAAAAGTACTAGTAATAATACTGAATTTCGTACGATATAACGTGTAAAGTCACACAATGTATGACCTGCTGTACGATGACAGGCAGCAGGTATTTACTTGCGAAATAAGTAAATAAATATTACTACTTACAGCTTTGCTTTTCCTCCTACCGCTGTAACAACGAGGCATAAAGCAATGAATTGTGACTTTTGCCATGCGCGCCTCGCCATGGGCGCGCGAAAAGATGCTCGCAAACAGGGAAAGTGCGACACGGAAAGCGAGTGGACCGGGTGTAAACCCCGAGTAAAACTTGCGCGTCCGGTGTGGTCTAGTGGCTAGGATACCTGGCTTTCACCCAGGAGGCCTGGGTTCGATTCCCGGTACCGGAACGGAATTTTTCGGCAAAAGTCACGACAAGTTTTGACCCTGCGAAAGGCTGTTTCACGTCCTCCTCGCATTATAGCTACTGGTTCATAAACGTCAGCTGAAAACAGTCGAGAGAAACGGGCACGCAATGAAATTACTACGAGCAGCGGAATAAAGGAAGAAGAGACGCTGGTCCACTGTTGGACTGCTACCATAGAAATGTTACATGGCAATACGCAGAGCAATTCCCGAGGCCCGTTAGCTCAGTCGGTTAGAGCGTCGTGCTAATAACGCGAAGGTCGTGGGTTCGATCCCCCCACGGGCCACTACGATTTCACTCTTTCAAAAAGGCAACGCCGATTTCGGCGGGGAAGTATGGTAACAAAGAAGTCGTCACATTGTGTGGGAGCTGATAGGGGACCAGAACGCGACTTGTCGGGACGCGCTAAAACACTTCACTGGTCACAGCACGGTGAACACAAAGTTTCTCGTCCGATCACCGCTACTGCGCGAAGCTGGGCGTTGTCAGTGCTTGGGCGGGTGACCGCCTGCGAACACAGGGCACTGCCGACGGTTTCAATTCGTATTACTCTTTCCTCTTCGGTTTCGGAGCTGCAGCGCTATTCGGTCAAGGGCACTGGCGCCACGTTTTGCCTCTCGGTATGCCAAGTCGCGCCGTGCGGCCACAGTGAAATGAAGGAGCGTGTTGTAAAATTTTCAACAAAGAAAAAAAAAAAAAAAAAGAAATGTACTAGTAATAAAACTGAATTTGTCTGACAGAACATGTAACATCAGACAATACATGATAACAGGCAGCAGGTATTTACTTGAGGCATAAGTAATGTGGTGGCCGCCTCGCCATACCTCTCTCAGTCGTTTCGCGTGCTTGTCCTCTTGATATAGGCCGATTGGAGAGCGTCAGCTCTCGCGTCAGCTGAGCAAAGTCGAGACAAGTCGAGACTCAAGGGGAATCGACGCACACACTATAGGGTGGCATGAAAGCGAGTAAGAGGGGGAAAGAAACATTAATTTAAAGACGCGTGGCAAAAGTACTCATACGCAAAAGTAAAAGCCGGCTGCGGTGGCCGGGAATCGAACCCGGATCAACTGCTTGGAAGGCAACTATGCTGACCATTACACCACCACCGCACGGTTTCCGTCCGCGCACGCCGCGCTGTGTCTGCTTCCCGCCTGTCGGCGGCGGCTCAAGGTGGTCGTAGCTGTAGGCGCATTACGGGGTAGGCGAGCGCATCCAGACAGCGTCTCTACGCACATTTCGCGTCCTTTGGCAAGAGTCGTCGCGTGCGTGCGCCGCAAGAGTACTTAGGCGATCGCGTTCGGGCGTCATTTTTAAGCAGTGCAGTGCAGTTCAGGATTCAGCGTGTGTAGCATTCTCTCGAGAGGATGCGACGGCGCTGGACGGCAGTCCCACTTTCCCCTCAGACGTCTGCCGCGGAAAGCACCAGGAAGCTGTGAACTAGCTGAGCATCGGTGGTTAAGTGGTAGAATGCTCGCCTGCCACGCGGGCGGCCCGGGTTCGATTCCCGGCCGATGCATCATTTTGTTTTTTCTCCGATAGTGGTGCTGCGTGTCTTTCGCACTCGAACTGCGTGAGCCATGAGAATGAACCGCGGGATTTCCGTGTGGGAATAACCAAACATGCAGCGCGCACGACTGCTCGTTTGGACTGTTGTGCGCTATTGTACATACTGGCGTCGGCCTAGCATCGCAAGTTGCCTGTCGCGCCGGGAATGCACGTGTAGCAACAGAAAAAAATGAGCCAGGAAGTGCAGACTCTCTACCACTGGTATTTGGTACTTACCGAGATTCCAGAAGGCCTGGCGATCACCTGCCTCGGTAGCGCAGTAGGCAGCGCGTAAGTCTCATAATCTTAAGGTCGTGAGTTCGATCCTCACCCGGGGCATTTAATTTACTTTCGTCCACAGCTAAATCGACGGCTCTGGGGTTTGCGAAGGAGCAAAACACTTTGTACTTTGTTATCCTCAAGGCTTCAACGACTCAGCGTGATAATGTTTACTTCCCGTTATTACTACTTGCAGTTCTTATGTGAAATTTTCAAGGAAAAAAGTACTAGTAATAATACTGAATTTCGTACGATATAACGTGTAAAGTCACACAATGTATGACCTGCTGTACGATGACAGGCAGCAGGTATTTACTTGCGAAATAAGTAAATAAATATTACTACTTACAGCTTTGCTTTTCCTCCTACCGCTGTAACAACGAGGCATAAAGCAATGAATTGTGACTTTTGCCATGCGCGCCTCGCCATGGGCGCGCGAAAAGATGCTCGCAAACAGGGAAAGTGCGACACGGAAAGCGAGTGGACCGGGTGTAAACCCCGAGTAAAACTTGCGCGTCCGGTGTGGTCTAGTGGCTAGGATACCTGGCTTTCACCCAGGAGGCCCGGGTTCGATTCCCGGTACCGGAACGGAATTTTTCGGCAAAAGTCACGACAAGTTTTGACCCTGCGAAAGGCTGTTTCACGTCCTCCTCGCATTATAGCTACTGGTTCATAAACGTCAGCTGAAAACAGTCGAGAGAAACGGGCACGCAATGAAATTACTACGAGCAGCGGAATAAAGGAAGAAGAGACGCTGGTCCACTGTTGGACTGCTACCATAGAAATGTTACATGGCAATACGCAGAGCAATTCCCGAGGCCCGTTAGCTCAGTCGGTTAGAGCGTCGTGCTAATAACGCGAAGGTCGTGGGTTCGATCCCCCCACGGGCCACTACGATTTCACTCTTTCAAAAAGGCAACGCCGATTTCGGCGGGGAAGTATGGTAACAAAGAAGTCGTCACATTGTGTGGGAGCTGATAGGGGACCAGAACGCGACTTGTCGGGACGCGCTAAAACACTTCACTGGTCACAGCACGGTGAACACAAAGTTTCTCGTCCGATCACCGCTACTGCGCGAAGCTGGGCGTTGTCAGTGCTTGGGCGGGTGACCGCCTGCGAACACAGGGCACTGCCGACGGTTTCAATTCGTATTACTCTTTCCTCTTCGGTTTCGGAGCTGCAGCGCTATTCGGTCAAGGGCACTGGCGCCACGTTTTGCCTCTCGGTATGCCAAGTCGCGCCGTGCGGCCACAGTGAAATGAAGGAGCGTGTTGTAAAATTTTCAACAAAGAAAAAAAAAAAAAAAAAGAAATGTACTAGTAATAAAACTGAATTTGTCTGACAGAACATGTAACATCAGACAATACATGATAACAGGCAGCAGGTATTTACTTGAGGCATAAGTAATGTGGTGGCCGCCTCGCCATACCTCTCTCAGTCGTTTCGCGTGCTTGTCCTCTTGATATAGGCCGATTGGAGAGCGTCAGCTCTCGCGTCAGCTGAGCAAAGTCGAGACAAGTCGAGACTCAAGGGGAATCGACGCACACACTATAGGGTGGCATGAAAGCGAGTAAGAGGGGGAAAGAAACATTAATTTAAAGACGCGTGGCAAAAGTACTCATACGCAAAAGTAAAAGCCGGCTGCGGTGGCCGGGAATCGAACCCGGATCAACTGCTTGGAAGGCAACTATGCTGACCATTACACCACCACCGCACGGTTTCCGTCCGCGCACGCCGCGCTGTGTCTGCTTCCCGCCTGTCGGCGGCGGCTCAAGGTGGTCGTAGCTGTAGGCGCATTACGGGGTAGGCGAGCGCATCCAGACAGCGTCTCTACGCACATTTCGCGTCCTTTGGCAAGAGTCGTCGCGTGCGTGCGCCGCAAGAGTACTTAGGCGATCGCGTTCGGGCGTCATTTTTAAGCAGTGCAGTGCAGTTCAGGATTCAGCGTGTGTAGCATTCTCTCGAGAGGATGCGACGGCGCTGGACGGCAGTCCCACTTTCCCCTCAGACGTCTGCCGCGGAAAGCACCAGGAAGCTGTGAACTAGCTGAGCATCGGTGGTTCAGTGGTAGAATGCTCGCCTGCCACGCGGG
Organism: Schistocerca piceifrons; assembly: GCF_021461385.2. NCBI lineage: Eukaryota > Metazoa > Arthropoda > Insecta > Orthoptera > Acrididae > Schistocerca > Schistocerca piceifrons. The sequence continues at coordinate 685 of NW_025728522.1, read as the reverse complement.
CGGCCCGGGTTCGATTCCCGGCCGATGCATCATTTTGTTTTTTCTCCGATAGTGGTGCTGCGTGTCTTTCGCACTCGAACTGCGTGAGCCATGAGAATGAACCGCGGGATTTCCGTGTGGGAATAACCAAACATGCAGCGCGCACGACTGCTCGTTTGGACTGTTGTGCGCTATTGTACATACTGGCGTCGGCCTAGCATCGCAAGTTGCCTGTCGCGCCGGGAATGCACGTGTAGCAACAGAAAAAAATGAGCCAGGAAGTGCAGACTCTCTACCACTGGTATTTGGTACTTACCGAGATTCCAGAAGGCCTGGCGATCACCTGCCTCGGTAGCGCAGTAGGCAGCGCGTAAGTCTCATAATCTTAAGGTCGTGAGTTCGATCCTCACCCGGGGCATTTAATTTACTTTCGTCCACAGCTAAATCGACGGCTCTGGGGTTTGCGAAGGAGCAAAACACTTTGTACTTTGTTATCCTCAAGGCTTCAACGACTCAGCGTGATAATGTTTACTTCCCGTTATTACTACTTGCAGTTCTTATGTGAAATTTTCAAGGAAAAAAGTACTAGTAATAATACTGAATTTCGTACGATATAACGTGTAAAGTCACACAATGTATGACCTGCTGTACGATGACAGGCAGCAGGTATTTACTTGCGAAATAAGTAAATAAATATTACTACTTA
>NW_025728521.1:0-52270 GCF_021461385.2 Schistocerca piceifrons | reverse complement strand
GCTCGTTGCACCTCCTGTCATTCGCTGGGCGCGTGCAGCCTTCGACACTAGCGGAGGACGCAACTTGTCCCTGGTGGCCAGCGGAGGGCCTGTGCGGGGTGTGGCAGTGTCGTGCTGGAGGGCGCCACTGGTAGCGATGTGGGCTTCCTCGCCTCGCCTCACACCAGGTGTCTGCGTAGTTCGCAGAGCATTCGCACCATTCCTATCCCTGTCCCCGTCCCGACTTGTCCCGACTTTGCTCGACTGCCGCTCGCTGCCGCTCGGGTCGTGGCCCATATGACAGTACAAGCACGACAAACATCTGCGAGACGGCCGTGGGCCTAACGGGCGTGTCCGAGACGCCGTTTGCGGCGGCTAGGGCAGCGCCGTGCCGTGGAAAGGTGCGAAAACAGGGACACAGGAGGGTCGCCAATGCATTCATCTCTTCTAGCGACGAAAGAGAAATTTTTGTTTACAAATCTGCAGCCGTACAATGCAACAAAACAATAAGCCCTGACGTATTTCAGGACGTATCTGTCGGTTCGTACTGTTTTGTTATCTCCAGAGACTCTTTGAAATCTTCCTTGGCACATTCTTCTTCGAGCTGAGGCCATTAATATCGTATCTTATGTTTATTACAGTCGTTTATTTTCAATTTTTTTTTTTTGTTGGAACTTTGCACTGCTACGAAACAGTAGGAGGCCCTGGCTTATTTCAGATCACATCTGTCGATTCGTAGTGTTTCGTTATTGTCAAGGATTTCTTGGCACGTTTAAATTGCTGAAGGAAGCATCTTTGTCACAACGGAAAGGTAGTATGAAAAGAGGGCTGGCAGGGGTAGCGATGCAAAAAGGAGAAAATGTAAGGGATCCAACAGCACCTTTCTTTTTTTATTGGGCTGCCAGGGGTAGCGAGATAATAACAAAAAAAAGAAGGGAGCCAACAGCACCCGGGTTTCCCAGGCGGTCACCCATCCAAGTACTAACCGGGCCCAATGATGCTTAACTTCGGTGATCGGACGAGAACCGGTGCAATCATCATGGTATGGCCGTTGGCACTCACGTAATGTAGGAGCACGGCAGAATTCGCGTTCGGCTTCTCTCCCAATACACAAAGTGTTAGTTTTCCGCCGCATTTGACGAAAGCACTTTCTTCCGCAACAGCCAGCTCCTCGAGGACGGCGCGGGGGGCGCGCCCAGCGTCCCCAGCGGAGCGACGGCCGAATTAGCGGGCGCACCGCCGCGTGTGTGAGACGCACTGCTGCTCGTTGCACGTCCTGTCATTCGCTGGGCGCGTGCAGCCTTCGACACTAGCGGAGGACGCATCTTGTCCCTGGTGTCCAGCGGAGGGCCTGTGCGGGGTGTGGCAGTGTCGTGCTGGAGGGCGCCACTGGTAGCGATGTGGGCTTCCTCGCCTCGCCTCACACCAGGTGTCTGCGTAGTTCGCAGAGCATTCGCACCATTCCTATCCCTGTCCCCGTCCCGACTTGTCCCGACTTTGCTCGACTGCCGCTCGCTGCCGCTCGGGTCGTGGCCCATATGACAGTACAAGCACGACAAACATCTGCGAGACGGCCGTGGGCCTAACGGGCGTGTCCGAGACGCCGTTTGCGGCGGCTAGGGCAGCGCCGTGCCGTGGAAAGGTGCGAAAACAGGGACACAGGAGGGTCGCCAATGCATTCATCTCTTCTAGCGACGAAAGAGAAATTTTTGTTTACAAATCTGCAGCCGTACAATGCAACAAAACAATAAGCCCTGACGTATTTCAGGACGTATCTGTCGGTTCGTACTGTTTTGTTATCTCCAGAGACTCTTTGGAAATCTTCCTTGGCACATTCTTCTTCGAGCTGAGGCCATTAATATCGTATCTTATGTTTATTACAGTCGTTTATTTTCAATTTTTTTTTTTTGTTGGAACTTTGCACTGCTACGAAACAGTAGGAGGCCCTGGCTTATTTCAGATCACATCTGTCGATTCGTAGTGTTTCGTTATTGTCAAGGATTTCTTGGCACGTTTAAATTGCTGAAGGAAGCATCTTTGTCACAACGGAAAGGTAGTATGAAAAGAGGGCTGGCAGGGGTAGCGATGCAAAAAAGGAGAAAATGTAAGGGATCCAACAGCACCTTTCTTTTTTTATTGGGCTGCCAGGGGTAGCGAGATAATAACAAAAAAAAGAAGGGAGCCAACAGCACCCGGGTTTCCCAGGCGGTCACCCATCCAAGTACTAACCGGGCCCAATGATGCTTAACTTCGGTGATCGGACGAGAACGGTGCAATCATCATGGTATGGCCGTTGGCACTCACGTAATGTAGGAGCAACGGCAGAATTCGCGTTCGGCTTCTCTCCCAATACACAAAGTGTTAGTTTTCCGCCGCATTTGACGAAAGCACTTTCTTCCGCAACAGCCAGCTCCTCGAGGACGGCGCGGGGGGCGCGCCCAGCGTCCCAGCGGAGCGACGGCCGAATTAGCGGGCGCACCGCCGCGTGTGTGAGACGCACTGCTGCTCGTTGCACGTCCTGTCATTCGCTGGGCGCGTGCAGCCTTCGACACTAGCGGAGGACGCATCTTGTCCCTGGTGTCCAGCGGAGGGCCTGTGCGGGGTGTGGCAGTGTCGTGCTGGAGGGCGCCACTGGTAGCGATGTGGGCTTCCTCGCCTCGCCTCACACCAGGTGTCTGCGTAGTTCGCAGAGCATTCGCACCATTCCTATCCCTGTCCCCGTCCCGACTTGTCCCGACTTTGCTCGACTGCCGCTCGCTGCCGCTCGGGTCGTGGCCCATATGACAGTACAAGCACGACAAACATCTGCGAGACGGCCGTGGGCCTAACGGGCGTGTCCGAGACGCCGTTTGCGGCGGCTAGGGCAGCGCCGTGCCGTGGAAAGGTGCGAAAACAGGGACACAGGAGGGTCGCCAATGCATTCATCTCTTCTAGCGACGAAAGAGAAATTTTTGTTTACAAATCTGCAGCCGTACAATGCAACAAAACAATAAGCCCTGACGTATTTCAGGACGTATCTGTCGGTTCGTACTGTTTTGTTATCTCCAGAGACTCTTTGGAAATCTTCCTTGGCACATTCTTCTTCGAGCTGAGGCCATTAATATCGTATCTTATGTTTATTACAGTCGTTTATTTTCAATTTTTTTTTTTGTTGGAACTTTGCACTGCTACGAAACAGTAGGAGGCCCTGGCTTATTTCAGATCACATCTGTCGATTCGTAGTGTTTCGTTATTGTCAAGGATTTCTTGGCACGTTTAAATTGCTGAGGAAGCATCTTTGTCACAACGGAAAGGTAGTATGAAAAGAGGGCTGGCAGGGGTAGCGATGCAAAAAGGAGAAAATGTAAGGGATCCAACAGCACCTTTCTTTTTTTATTGGGCTGCCAGGGGTAGCGAGATAATAACAAAAAAAAGAAGGGAGCCAACAGCACCCGGGTTTCCCAGGCGGTCACCCATCCAAGTACTAACCGGGCCCAATGATGCTTAACTTCGGTGATCGGACGAGAACCGGTGCAATCATCATGGTATGGCCGTTGGCACTCACGTAATGTAGGAGCACGGCAGAATTCGCGTTCGGCTTCTCTCCCAATACACAAAGTGTTAGTTTTCCGCCGCATTTGACGAAAGCACGTCCTTCCGCAACAGCCAGTTCCTCGAGGACGCGCGCGGGGGGCGCGCCCCACCGCCGCGTGTGTGAGACGCACTGCTGCTCGTTGCACCTCCTGTCATTCGCTGGGCGCGTGCAGCCTTCGACACTAGCGGAGGACGCAACTTGTCCCTGGTGGCCAGCGGAGGGCCTGTGCGGGGTGTGGCAGTGTCGTGCTGGAGGGCGCCACTGGTAGCGATGTGGGCTTCCTCGCCTCGCCTCACACCAGGTGTCTGCGTAGTTCGCAGAGCATTCGCACCATTCCTATCCCTGTCCCCGTCCCGACTTGTCCCGACTTTGCTCGACTGCCGCTCGCTGCCGCTCGGGTCGTGGCCCATATGACAGTACAAGCACGACAAACATCTGCGAGACGGCCGTGGGCCTAACGGGCGTGTCCGAGACGCCGTTTGCGGCGGCTAGGGCAGCGCCGTGCCGTGGAAAGGTGCGAAAACAGGGACACAGGAGGGTCGCCAATGCATTCATCTCTTCTAGCGACGAAAGAGAAATTTTTGTTTACAAATCTGCAGCCGTACAATGCAACAAAACAATAAGCCCTGACGTATTTCAGGACGTATCTGTCGGTTCGTACTGTTTTGTTATCTCCAGAGACTCTTTGGAAATCTTCCTTGGCACATTCTTCTTCGAGCTGAGGCCATTAATATCGTATCTTATGTTTATTACAGTCGTTTATTTTCAATTTTTTTTTTTTGTTGGAACTTTGCACTGCTACGAAACAGTAGGAGGCCCTGGCTTATTTCAGATCACATCTGTCGATTCGTAGTGTTTCGTTATTGTCAAGGATTTCTTGGCACGTTTAAATTGCTGAAGGAAGCATCTTTGTCACAACGGAAAGGTAGTATGAAAAGAGGGCTGGCAGGGGTAGCGATGCAAAAAGGAGAAAATGTAAGGGATCCAACAGCACCTTTCTTTTTTTATTGGGCTGCCAGGGGTAGCGAGATAATAACAAAAAAAAGAAGGGAGCCAACAGCACCCGGTTTCCCAGGCGGTCACCCATCCAAGTACTAACCGGGCCCAATGATGCTTAACTTCGGTGATCGGACGAGAACCGGTGCAATCATCATGGTATGGCCGTTGGCACTCACGTAATGTAGGAGCACGGCAGAATTCGCGTTCGGCTTCTCTCCCAATACACAAAGTGTTAGTTTTCCGCCGCATTTGACGAAAGCACTTTCTTCCGCAACAGCCAGCTCCTCGAGGACGGCGCGGGGGGCGCGCCCAGCGTCCCAGCGGAGCGACGGCCGAATTAGCGGGCGCACCGCCGCGTGTGTGAGACGCACTGCTGCTCGTTGCACGTCCTGTCATTCGCTGGGCGCGTGCAGCCTTCGACACTAGCGGAGGACGCATCTTGTCCCTGGTGTCCAGCGGAGGGCCTGTGCGGGGTGTGGGCAGTGTCGTGCTGGAGGGCGCCACTGGTAGCGATGTGGGCTTCCTCGCCTCGCCTCACACCAGGTGTCTGCGTAGTTCGCAGAGCATTCGCACCATTCCTATCCCTGTCCCCGTCCCGACTTGTCCCGACTTTGCTCGACTGCCGCTCGCTGCCGCTCGGGTCGTGGCCCATATGACAGTACAAGCACGACAAACATCTGCGAGACGGCCGTGGGCCTAACGGGCGTGTCCGAGACGCCGTTTGCGGCGGCTAGGGCAGCGCCGTGCCGTGGAAAGGTGCGAAAACAGGGACACAGGAGGGTCGCCAATGCATTCATCTCTTCTAGCGACGAAAGAGAAATTTTTGTTTACAAATCTGCAGCCGTACAATGCAACAAAACAATAAGCCCTGACGTATTTCAGGACGTATCTGTCGGTTCGTACTGTTTTGTTATCTCCAGAGACTCTTTGGAAATCTTCCTTGGCACATTCTTCTTCGAGCTGAGGCCATTAATATCGTATCTTATGTTTATTACAGTCGTTTATTTTCAATTTTTTTTTTTTGTTGGAACTTTGCACTGCTACGAAACAGTAGGAGGCCCTGGCTTATTTCAGATCACATCTGTCGATTCGTAGTGTTTCGTTATTGTCAAGGATTTCTTGGCACGTTTAAATTGCTGAAGGAAGCATCTTTGTCACAACGGAAAGGTAGTATGAAAAGAGGGCTGGCAGGGGTAGCGATGCAAAAAGGAGAAAATGTAAGGGATCCAACAGCACCTTTCTTTTTTTATTGGGCTGCCAGGGGTAGCGAGATAATAACAAAAAAAAGAAGGGAGCCAACAGCACCCGGGTTTCCCAGGCGGTCACCCATCCAAGTACTAACCGGGCCCAATGATGCTTAACTTCGGTGATCGGACGAGAACCGGTGCAATCATCATGGTATGGCCGTTGGCACTCACGTAATGTAGGAGCACGGCAGAATTCGCGTTCGGCTTCTCTCCCAATACACAAAGTGTTAGTTTTCCGCCGCATTTGACGAAAGCACTTTCTTCCGCAACAGCCAGCTCCTCGAGGACGGCGCGGGGGGCGCGCCCAGCGTCCCAGCGGAGCGACGGCCGAATTAGCGGGCGCACCGCCGCGTGTGTGAGACGCACTGCTGCTCGTTGCACGTCCTGTCATTCGCTGGGCGCGTGCAGCCTTCGACACTAGCGGAGGACGCATCTTGTCCCTGGTGTCCAGCGGAGGGCCTGTGCGGGGTGTGGCAGTGTCGTGCTGGAGGGCGCCACTGGTAGCGATGTGGGCTTCCTCGCCTCGCCTCACACCAGGTGTCTGCGTAGTTCGCAGAGCATTCGCACCATTCCTATCCCTGTCCCCGTCCCGACTTGTCCCGACTTTGCTCGACTGCCGCTCGCTGCCGCTCGGGTCGTGGCCCATATGACAGTACAAGCACGACAAACATCTGCGAGACGGCCGTGGGCCTAACGGGCGTGTCCGAGACGCCGTTTGCGGCGGCTAGGGCAGCGCCGTGCCGTGGAAAGGTGCGAAAACAGGGACACAGGAGGGTCGCCAATGCATTCATCTCTTCTAGCGACGAAAGAGAAATTTTTGTTTACAAATCTGCAGCCGTACAATGCAACAAAACAATAAGCCCTGACGTATTTCAGGACGTATCTGTCGGTTCGTACTGTTTTGTTATCTCCAGAGACTCTTTGGAAATCTTCCTTGGCACATTCTTCTTCGAGCTGAGGCCATTAATATCGTATCTTATGTTTATTACAGTCGTTTATTTTCAATTTTTTTTTTTGTTGGAACTTTGCACTGCTACGAAACAGTAGGAGGCCCTGGCTTATTTCAGATCACATCTGTCGATTCGTAGTGTTTCGTTATTGTCAAGGATTTCTTGGCACGTTTAAATTGCTGAAGGAAGCATCTTTGTCACAACGGAAAGGTAGTATGAAAAGAGGGCTGGCAGGGGTAGCGATGCAAAAAGGAGAAAATGTAAGGGATCCAACAGCACCTTTCTTTTTTTATTGGGCTGCCAGGGGTAGCGAGATAATAACAAAAAAAAGAAGGGAGCCAACAGCACCCGGGTTTCCCAGGCGGTCACCCATCCAAGTACTAACCGGGCCCAATGATGCTTAACTTCGGTGATCGGACGAGAACCGGTGCAATCATCATGGTATGGCCGTTGGCACTCACGTAATGTAGGAGCACGGCAGAATTCGCGTTCGGCTTCTCTCCCAATACACAAAGTGTTAGTTTTCCGCCGCATTTGACGAAAGCACGTCCTTCCGCAACAGCCAGTTCCTCGAGGACGCGCGCGGGGGGCGCGCCCCACCGCCGCGTGTGTGAGACGCACTGCTGCTCGTTGCACCTCCTGTCATTCGCTGGGCGCGTGCAGCCTTCGACACTAGCGGAGGACGCAACTTGTCCCTGGTGGCCAGCGGAGGGCCTGTGCGGGGTGTGGCAGTGTCGTGCTGGAGGGCGCCACTGGTAGCGATGTGGGCTTCCTCGCCTCGCCTCACACCAGGTGTCTGCGTAGTTCGCAGAGCATTCGCACCATTCCTATCCCTGTCCCCGTCCCGACTTGTCCCGACTTTGCTCGACTGCCGCTCGCTGCCGCTCGGGTCGTGGCCCATATGACAGTACAAGCACGACAAACATCTGCGAGACGGCCGTGGGCCTAACGGGCGTGTCCGAGACGCCGTTTGCGGCGGCTAGGGCAGCGCCGTGCCGTGGAAAGGTGCGAAAACAGGGACACAGGAGGGTCGCCAATGCATTCATCTCTTCTAGCGACGAAAGAGAAATTTTTGTTTACAAATCTGCAGCCGTACAATGCAACAAAACAATAAGCCCTGACGTATTTCAGGACGTATCTGTCGGTTCGTACTGTTTTGTTATCTCCAGAGACTCTTTGGAAATCTTCCTTGGCACATTCTTCTTCGAGCTGAGGCCATTAATATCGTATCTTATGTTTATTACAGTCGTTTATTTTCAATTTTTTTTTTTTGTTGGAACTTTGCACTGCTACGAAACAGTAGGAGGCCCTGGCTTATTTCAGATCACATCTGTCGATTCGTAGTGTTTCGTTATTGTCAAGGATTTCTTGGCACGTTTAAATTGCTGAAGGAAGCATCTTTGTCACAACGGAAAGGTAGTATGAAAAGAGGGCTGGCAGGGGTAGCGATGCAAAAAGGAGAAAATGTAAGGGATCCAACAGCACCTTTCTTTTTTTATTGGGCTGCCAGGGGTAGCGAGATAATAACAAAAAAAAGAAGGGAGCCAACAGCACCCGGGTTTCCCAGGCGGTCACCCATCCAAGTACTAACCGGGCCCAATGATGCTTAACTTCGGTGATCGGACGAGAACCGGTGCAATCATCATGGTATGGCCGTTGGCACTCACGTAATGTAGGAGCACGGCAGAATTCGCGTTCGGCTTCTCTCCCAATACACAAAGTGTTAGTTTTCCGCCGCATTTGACGAAAGCACTTTCTTCCGCAACAGCCAGCTCCTCGAGGACGGCGCGGGGGGCGCGCCCAGCGTCCCAGCGGAGCGACGGCCGAATTAGCGGGCGCACCGCCGCGTGTGTGAGACGCACTGCTGCTCGTTGCACGTCCTGTCATTCGCTGGGCGCGTGCAGCCTTCGACACTAGCGGAGGACGCATCTTGTCCCTGGTGTCCAGCGGAGGGCCTGTGCGGGGTGTGGCAGTGTCGTGCTGGAGGGCGCCACTGGTAGCGATGTGGGCTTCCTCGCCTCGCCTCACACCAGGTGTCTGCGTAGTTCGCAGAGCATTCGCACCATTCCTATCCCTGTCCCCGTCCCGACTTGTCCCGACTTTGCTCGACTGCCGCTCGCTGCCGCTCGGGTCGTGGCCCATATGACAGTACAAGCACGACAAACATCTGCGAGACGGCCGTGGGCCTAACGGGCGTGTCCGAGACGCCGTTTGCGGCGGCTAGGGCAGCGCCGTGCCGTGGAAAGGTGCGAAAACAGGGACACAGGAGGGTCGCCAATGCATTCATCTCTTCTAGCGACGAAAGAGAAATTTTTGTTTACAAATCTGCAGCCGTACAATGCAACAAAACAATAAGCCCTGACGTATTTCAGGACGTATCTGTCGGTTCGTACTGTTTTGTTATCTCCAGAGACTCTTTGGAAATCTTCCTTGGCACATTCTTCTTCGAGCTGAGGCCATTAATATCGTATCTTATGTTTATTACAGTCGTTTATTTTCAATTTTTTTTTTTTGTTGGAACTTTGCACTGCTACGAAACAGTAGGAGGCCCTGGCTTATTTCAGATCACATCTGTCGATTCGTAGTGTTTCGTTATTGTCAAGGATTTCTTGGCACGTTTAAATTGCTGAAGGAAGCATCTTTGTCACAACGGAAAGGTAGTATGAAAAGAGGGCTGGCAGGGGTAGCGATGCAAAAAGGAGAAAATGTAAGGGATCCAACAGCACCTTTCTTTTTTTATTGGGCTGCCAGGGGTAGCGAGATAATAACAAAAAAAAGAAGGGAGCCAACAGCACCCGGGTTTCCCAGGCGGTCACCCATCCAAGTACTAACCGGGCCCAATGATGCTTAACTTCGGTGATCGGACGAGAACCGGTGCAATCATCATGGTATGGCCGTTGGCACTCACGTAATGTAGGAGCACGGCAGAATTCGCGTTCGGCTTCTCTCCCAATACACAAAGTGTTAGTTTTCCGCCGCATTTGACGAAAGCACGTCCTTCCGCAACAGCCAGTTCCTCGAGGACGCGCGCGGGGGGCGCGCCCCACCGCCGCGTGTGTGAGACGCACTGCTGCTCGTTGCACCTCCTGTCATTCGCTGGGCGCGTGCAGCCTTCGACACTAGCGGAGGACGCAACTTGTCCCTGGTGGCCAGCGGAGGGCCTGTGCGGGGTGTGGCAGTGTCGTGCTGGAGGGCGCCACTGGTAGCGATGTGGGCTTCCTCGCCTCGCCTCACACCAGGTGTCTGCGTAGTTCGCAGAGCATTCGCACCATTCCTATCCCTGTCCCCGTCCCGACTTGTCCCGACTTTGCTCGACTGCCGCTCGCTGCCGCTCGGGTCGTGGCCCATATGACAGTACAAGCACGACAAACATCTGCGAGACGGCCGTGGGCCTAACGGGCGTGTCCGAGACGCCGTTTGCGGCGGCTAGGGCAGCGCCGTGCCGTGGAAAGGTGCGAAAACAGGGACACAGGAGGGTCGCCAATGCATTCATCTCTTCTAGCGACGAAAGAGAAATTTTTGTTTACAAATCTGCAGCCGTACAATGCAACAAAACAATAAGCCCTGACGTATTTCAGGACGTATCTGTCGGTTCGTACTGTTTTGTTATCTCCAGAGACTCTTTGGAAATCTTCCTTGGCACATTCTTCTTCGAGCTGAGGCCATTAATATCGTATCTTATGTTTATTACAGTCGTTTATTTTCAATTTTTTTTTTTTGTTGGAACTTTGCACTGCTACGAAACAGTAGGAGGCCCTGGCTTATTTCAGATCACATCTGTCGATTCGTAGTGTTTCGTTATTGTCAAGGATTTCTTGGCACGTTTAAATTGCTGAAGGAAGCATCTTTGTCACAACGGAAAGGTAGTATGAAAAGAGGGCTGGCAGGGGTAGCGATGCAAAAAGGAGAAAATGTAAGGGATCCAACAGCACCTTTCTTTTTTTATTGGGCTGCCAGGGGTAGCGAGATAATAACAAAAAAAAGAAGGGAGCCAACAGCACCCGGGTTTCCCAGGCGGTCACCCATCCAAGTACTAACCGGGCCCAATGATGCTTAACTTCGGTGATCGGACGAGAACCGGTGCAATCATCATGGTATGGCCGTTGGCACTCACGTAATGTAGGAGCACGGCAGAATTCGCGTTCGGCTTCTCTCCCAATACACAAAGTGTTAGTTTTCCGCCGCATTTGACGAAAGCACTTTCTTCCGCAACAGCCAGCTCCTCGAGGACGGCGCGGGGGGCGCGCCCAGCGTCCCAGCGGAGCGACGGCCGAATTAGCGGGCGCACCGCCGCGTGTGTGAGACGCACTGCTGCTCGTTGCACGTCCTGTCATTCGCTGGGCGCGTGCAGCCTTCGACACTAGCGGAGGACGCATCTTGTCCCTGGTGTCCAGCGGAGGGCCTGTGCGGGGTGTGGCAGTGTCGTGCTGGAGGGCGCCACTGGTAGCGATGTGGGCTTCCTCGCCTCGCCTCACACCAGGTGTCTGCGTAGTTCGCAGAGCATTCGCACCATTCCTATCCCTGTCCCCGTCCCGACTTGTCCCGACTTTGCTCGACTGCCGCTCGCTGCCGCTCGGGTCGTGGCCCATATGACAGTACAAGCACGACAAACATCTGCGAGACGGCCGTGGGCCTAACGGGCGTGTCCGAGACGCCGTTTGCGGCGGCTAGGGCAGCGCCGTGCCGTGGAAAGGTGCGAAAACAGGGACACAGGAGGGTCGCCAATGCATTCATCTCTTCTAGCGACGAAAGAGAAATTTTTGTTTACAAATCTGCAGCCGTACAATGCAACAAAACAATAAGCCCTGACGTATTTCAGGACGTATCTGTCGGTTCGTACTGTTTTGTTATCTCCAGAGACTCTTTGGAAATCTTCCTTGGCACATTCTTCTTCGAGCTGAGGCCATTAATATCGTATCTTATGTTTATTACAGTCGTTTATTTTCAATTTTTTTTTTTTGTTGGAACTTTGCACTGCTACGAAACAGTAGGAGGCCCTGGCTTATTTCAGATCACATCTGTCGATTCGTAGTGTTTCGTTATTGTCAAGGATTTCTTGGCACGTTTAAATTGCTGAAGGAAGCATCTTTGTCACAACGGAAAGGTAGTATGAAAAGAGGGCTGGCAGGGGTAGCGATGCAAAAAGGAGAAAATGTAAGGGATCCAACAGCACCTTTCTTTTTTTATTGGGCTGCCAGGGGTAGCGAGATAATAACAAAAAAAAGAAGGGAGCCAACAGCACCCGGGTTTCCCAGGCGGTCACCCATCCAAGTACTAACCGGGCCCAATGATGCTTAACTTCGGTGATCGGACGAGAACCGGTGCAATCATCATGGTATGGCCGTTGGCACTCACGTAATGTAGGAGCACGGCAGAATTCGCGTTCGGCTTCTCTCCCAATACACAAAGTGTTAGTTTTCCGCCGCATTTGACGAAAGCACGTCCTTCCGCAACAGCCAGTTCCTCGAGGACGCGCGCGGGGGGCGCGCCCCACCGCCGCGTGTGTGAGACGCACTGCTGCTCGTTGCACCTCCTGTCATTCGCTGGGCGCGTGCAGCCTTCGACACTAGCGGAGGACGCAACTTGTCCCTGGTGGCCAGCGGAGGGCCTGTGCGGGGTGTGGCAGTGTCGTGCTGGAGGGCGCCACTGGTAGCGATGTGGGCTTCCTCGCCTCGCCTCACACCAGGTGTCTGCGTAGTTCGCAGAGCATTCGCACCATTCCTATCCCTGTCCCCGTCCCGACTTGTCCCGACTTTGCTCGACTGCCGCTCGCTGCCGCTCGGGTCGTGGCCCATATGACAGTACAAGCACGACAAACATCTGCGAGACGGCCGTGGGCCTAACGGGCGTGTCCGAGACGCCGTTTGCGGCGGCTAGGGCAGCGCCGTGCCGTGGAAAGGTGCGAAAACAGGGACACAGGAGGGTCGCCAATGCATTCATCTCTTCTAGCGACGAAAGAGAAATTTTTGTTTACAAATCTGCAGCCGTACAATGCAACAAAACAATAAGCCCTGACGTATTTCAGGACGTATCTGTCGGTTCGTACTGTTTTGTTATCTCCAGAGACTCTTTGGAAATCTTCCTTGGCACATTCTTCTTCGAGCTGAGGCCATTAATATCGTATCTTATGTTTATTACAGTCGTTTATTTTCAATTTTTTTTTTTTGTTGGAACTTTGCACTGCTACGAAACAGTAGGAGGCCCTGGCTTATTTCAGATCACATCTGTCGATTCGTAGTGTTTCGTTATTGTCAAGGATTTCTTGGCACGTTTAAATTGCTGAAGGAAGCATCTTTGTCACAACGGAAAGGTAGTATGAAAAGAGGGCTGGCAGGGGTAGCGATGCAAAAAGGAGAAAATGTAAGGGATCCAACAGCACCTTTCTTTTTTTATTGGGCTGCCAGGGGTAGCGAGATAATAACAAAAAAAAGAAGGGAGCCAACAGCACCCGGGTTTCCCAGGCGGTCACCCATCCAAGTACTAACCGGGCCCAATGATGCTTAACTTCGGTGATCGGACGAGAACCGGTGCAATCATCATGGTATGGCCGTTGGCACTCACGTAATGTAGGAGCACGGCAGAATTCGCGTTCGGCTTCTCTCCCAATACACAAAGTGTTAGTTTTCCGCCGCATTTGACGAAAGCACTTTCTTCCGCAACAGCCAGCTCCTCGAGGACGGCGCGGGGGGCGCGCCCAGCGTCCCAGCGGAGCGACGGCCGAATTAGCGGGCGCACCGCCGCGTGTGTGAGACGCACTGCTGCTCGTTGCACGTCCTGTCATTCGCTGGGCGCGTGCAGCCTTCGACACTAGCGGAGGACGCATCTTGTCCCTGGTGTCCAGCGGAGGGCCTGTGCGGGGTGTGGCAGTGTCGTGCTGGAGGGCGCCACTGGTAGCGATGTGGGCTTCCTCGCCTCGCCTCACACCAGGTGTCTGCGTAGTTCGCAGAGCATTCGCACCATTCCTATCCCTGTCCCCGTCCCGACTTGTCCCGACTTTGCTCGACTGCCGCTCGCTGCCGCTCGGGTCGTGGCCCATATGACAGTACAAGCACGACAAACATCTGCGAGACGGCCGTGGGCCTAACGGGCGTGTCCGAGACGCCGTTTGCGGCGGCTAGGGCAGCGCCGTGCCGTGGAAAGGTGCGAAAACAGGGACACAGGAGGGTCGCCAATGCATTCATCTCTTCTAGCGACGAAAGAGAAATTTTTGTTTACAAATCTGCAGCCGTACAATGCAACAAAACAATAAGCCCTGACGTATTTCAGGACGTATCTGTCGGTTCGTACTGTTTTGTTATCTCCAGAGACTCTTTGGAAATCTTCCTTGGCACATTCTTCTTCGAGCTGAGGCCATTAATATCGTATCTTATGTTTATTACAGTCGTTTATTTTCAATTTTTTTTTTTTGTTGGAACTTTGCACTGCTACGAAACAGTAGGAGGCCCTGGCTTATTTCAGATCACATCTGTCGATTCGTAGTGTTTCGTTATTGTCAAGGATTTCTTGGCACGTTTAAATTGCTGAAGGAAGCATCTTTGTCACAACGGAAAGGTAGTATGAAAAGAGGGCTGGCAGGGGTAGCGATGCAAAAAGGAGAAAATGTAAGGGATCCAACAGCACCTTTCTTTTTTTATTGGGCTGCCAGGGGTAGCGAGATAATAACAAAAAAAAGAAGGGAGCCAACAGCACCCGGGTTTCCCAGGCGGTCACCCATCCAAGTACTAACCGGGCCCAATGATGCTTAACTTCGGTGATCGGACGAGAACCGGTGCAATCATCATGGTATGGCCGTTGGCACTCACGTAATGTAGGAGCACGGCAGAATTCGCGTTCGGCTTCTCTCCCAATACACAAAGTGTTAGTTTTCCGCCGCATTTGACGAAAGCACTTTCTTCCGCAACAGCCAGCTCCTCGAGGACGGCGCGGGGGGCGCGCCCAGCGTCCCAGCGGAGCGACGGCCGAATTAGCGGGCGCACCGCCGCGTGTGTGAGACGCACTGCTGCTCGTTGCACGTCCTGTCATTCGCTGGGCGCGTGCAGCCTTCGACACTAGCGGAGGACGCATCTTGTCCCTGGTGTCCAGCGGAGGGCCTGTGCGGGGTGTGGCAGTGTCGTGCTGGAGGGCGCCACTGGTAGCGATGTGGGCTTCCTCGCCTCGCCTCACACCAGGTGTCTGCGTAGTTCGCAGAGCATTCGCACCATTCCTATCCCTGTCCCCGTCCCGACTTGTCCCGACTTTGCTCGACTGCCGCTCGCTGCCGCTCGGGTCGTGGCCCATATGACAGTACAAGCACGACAAACATCTGCGAGACGGCCGTGGGCCTAACGGGCGTGTCCGAGACGCCGTTTGCGGCGGCTAGGGCAGCGCCGTGCCGTGGAAAGGTGCGAAAACAGGGACACAGGAGGGTCGCCAATGCATTCATCTCTTCTAGCGACGAAAGAGAAATTTTTGTTTACAAATCTGCAGCCGTACAATGCAACAAAACAATAAGCCCTGACGTATTTCAGGACGTATCTGTCGGTTCGTACTGTTTTGTTATCTCCAGAGACTCTTTGGAAATCTTCCTTGGCACATTCTTCTTCGAGCTGAGGCCATTAATATCGTATCTTATGTTTATTACAGTCGTTTATTTTCAATTTTTTTTTTTTGTTGGAACTTTGCACTGCTACGAAACAGTAGGAGGCCCTGGCTTATTTCAGATCACATCTGTCGATTCGTAGTGTTTCGTTATTGTCAAGGATTTCTTGGCACGTTTAAATTGCTGAAGGAAGCATCTTTGTCACAACGGAAAGGTAGTATGAAAAGAGGGCTGGCAGGGGTAGCGATGCAAAAAGGAGAAAATGTAAGGGATCCAACAGCACCTTTCTTTTTTTATTGGGCTGCCAGGGGTAGCGAGATAATAACAAAAAAAAGAAGGGAGCCAACAGCACCCGGGTTTCCCAGGCGGTCACCCATCCAAGTACTAACCGGGCCCAATGATGCTTAACTTCGGTGATCGGACGAGAACCGGTGCAATCATCATGGTATGGCCGTTGGCACTCACGTAATGTAGGAGCACGGCAGAATTCGCGTTCGGCTTCTCTCCCAATACACAAAGTGTTAGTTTTCCGCCGCATTTGACGAAAGCACTTTCTTCCGCAACAGCCAGCTCCTCGAGGACGGCGCGGGGGGCGCGCCCAGCGTCCCAGCGGAGCGACGGCCGAATTAGCGGGCGCACCGCCGCGTGTGTGAGACGCACTGCTGCTCGTTGCACGTCCTGTCATTCGCTGGGCGCGTGCAGCCTTCGACACTAGCGGAGGACGCATCTTGTCCCTGGTGTCCAGCGGAGGGCCTGTGCGGGGTGTGGCAGTGTCGTGCTGGAGGGCGCCACTGGTAGCGATGTGGGCTTCCTCGCCTCGCCTCACACCAGGTGTCTGCGTAGTTCGCAGAGCATTCGCACCATTCCTATCCCTGTCCCCGTCCCGACTTGTCCCGACTTTGCTCGACTGCCGCTCGCTGCCGCTCGGGTCGTGGCCCATATGACAGTACAAGCACGACAAACATCTGCGAGACGGCCGTGGGCCTAACGGGCGTGTCCGAGACGCCGTTTGCGGCGGCTAGGGCAGCGCCGTGCCGTGGAAAGGTGCGAAAACAGGGACACAGGAGGGTCGCCAATGCATTCATCTCTTCTAGCGACGAAAGAGAAATTTTTGTTTACAAATCTGCAGCCGTACAATGCAACAAAACAATAAGCCCTGACGTATTTCAGGACGTATCTGTCGGTTCGTACTGTTTTGTTATCTCCAGAGACTCTTTGGAAATCTTCCTTGGCACATTCTTCTTCGAGCTGAGGCCATTAATATCGTATCTTATGTTTATTACAGTCGTTTATTTTCAATTTTTTTTTTTGTTGGAACTTTGCACTGCTACGAAACAGTAGGAGGCCCTGGCTTATTTCAGATCACATCTGTCGATTCGTAGTGTTTCGTTATTGTCAAGGATTTCTTGGCACGTTTAAATTGCTGAAGGAAGCATCTTTGTCACAACGGAAAGGTAGTATGAAAAGAGGGCTGGCAGGGGTAGCGATGCAAAAAGGAGAAAATGTAAGGGATCCAACAGCACCTTTCTTTTTTTATTGGGCTGCCAGGGGTAGCGAGATAATAACAAAAAAAAGAAGGGAGCCAACAGCACCCGGGTTTCCCAGGCGGTCACCCATCCAAGTACTAACCGGGCCCAATGATGCTTAACTTCGGTGATCGGACGAGAACCGGTGCAATCATCATGGTATGGCCGTTGGCACTCACGTAATGTAGGAGCACGGCAGAATTCGCGTTCGGCTTCTCTCCCAATACACAAAGTGTTAGTTTTCCGCCGCATTTGACGAAAGCACGTCCTTCCGCAACAGCCAGTTCCTCGAGGACGCGCGCGGGGGGCGCGCCCCACCGCCGCGTGTGTGAGACGCACTGCTGCTCGTTGCACCTCCTGTCATTCGCTGGGCGCGTGCAGCCTTCGACACTAGCGGAGGACGCAACTTGTCCCTGGTGGCCAGCGGAGGGCCTGTGCGGGGTGTGGCAGTGTCGTGCTGGAGGGCGCCACTGGTAGCGATGTGGGCTTCCTCGCCTCGCCTCACACCAGGTGTCTGCGTAGTTCGCAGAGCATTCGCACCATTCCTATCCCTGTCCCCGTCCCGACTTGTCCCGACTTTGCTCGACTGCCGCTCGCTGCCGCTCGGGTCGTGGCCCATATGACAGTACAAGCACGACAAACATCTGCGAGACGGCCGTGGGCCTAACGGGCGTGTCCGAGACGCCGTTTGCGGCGGCTAGGGCAGCGCCGTGCCGTGGAAAGGTGCGAAAACAGGGACACAGGAGGGTCGCCAATGCATTCATCTCTTCTAGCGACGAAAGAGAAATTTTTGTTTACAAATCTGCAGCCGTACAATGCAACAAAACAATAAGCCCTGACGTATTTCAGGACGTATCTGTCGGTTCGTACTGTTTTGTTATCTCCAGAGACTCTTTGGAAATCTTCCTTGGCACATTCTTCTTCGAGCTGAGGCCATTAATATCGTATCTTATGTTTATTACAGTCGTTTATTTTCAATTTTTTTTTTTGTTGGAACTTTGCACTGCTACGAAACAGTAGGAGGCCCTGGCTTATTTCAGATCACATCTGTCGATTCGTAGTGTTTCGTTATTGTCAAGGATTTCTTGGCACGTTTAAATTGCTGAAGGAAGCATCTTTGTCACAACGGAAAGGTAGTATGAAAAGAGGGCTGGCAGGGGTAGCGATGCAAAAAGGAGAAAATGTAAGGGATCCAACAGCACCTTTCTTTTTTTATTGGGCTGCCAGGGGTAGCGAGATAATAACAAAAAAAAGAAGGGAGCCAACAGCACCCGGGTTTCCCAGGCGGTCACCCATCCAAGTACTAACCGGGCCCAATGATGCTTAACTTCGGTGATCGGACGAGAACCGGTGCAATCATCATGGTATGGCCGTTGGCACTCACGTAATGTAGGAGCACGGCAGAATTCGCGTTCGGCTTCTCTCCCAATACACAAAGTGTTAGTTTTCCGCCGCATTTGACGAAAGCACGTCCTTCCGCAACAGCCAGTTCCTCGAGGACGCGCGCGGGGGGCGCGCCCCACCGCCGCGTGTGTGAGACGCACTGCTGCTCGTTGCACCTCCTGTCATTCGCTGGGCGCGTGCAGCCTTCGACACTAGCGGAGGACGCAACTTGTCCCTGGTGGCCAGCGGAGGGCCTGTGCGGGGTGTGGCAGTGTCGTGCTGGAGGGCGCCACTGGTAGCGATGTGGGCTTCCTCGCCTCGCCTCACACCAGGTGTCTGCGTAGTTCGCAGAGCATTCGCACCATTCCTATCCCTGTCCCCGTCCCGACTTGTCCCGACTTTGCTCGACTGCCGCTCGCTGCCGCTCGGGTCGTGGCCCATATGACAGTACAAGCACGACAAACATCTGCGAGACGGCCGTGGGCCTAACGGGCGTGTCCGAGACGCCGTTTGCGGCGGCTAGGGCAGCGCCGTGCCGTGGAAAGGTGCGAAAACAGGGACAC
Source organism: Schistocerca piceifrons (assembly GCF_021461385.2). NCBI lineage: Eukaryota > Metazoa > Arthropoda > Insecta > Orthoptera > Acrididae > Schistocerca > Schistocerca piceifrons. The sequence goes on along the minus strand of NW_025728521.1, from coordinate 33,471 downwards.
AGGAGGGTCGCCAATGCATTCATCTCTTCTAGCGACGAAAGAGAAATTTTTGTTTACAAATCTGCAGCCGTACAATGCAACAAAACAATAAGCCCTGACGTATTTCAGGACGTATCTGTCGGTTCGTACTGTTTTGTTATCTCCAGAGACTCTTTGGAAATCTTCCTTGGCACATTCTTCTTCGAGCTGAGGCCATTAATATCGTATCTTATGTTTATTACAGTCGTTTATTTTCAATTTTTTTTTTTTGTTGGAACTTTGCACTGCTACGAAACAGTAGGAGGCCCTGGCTTATTTCAGATCACATCTGTCGATTCGTAGTGTTTCGTTATTGTCAAGGATTTCTTGGCACGTTTAAATTGCTGAAGGAAGCATCTTTGTCACAACGGAAAGGTAGTATGAAAAGAGGGCTGGCAGGGGTAGCGATGCAAAAAGGAGAAAATGTAAGGGATCCAACAGCACCTTTCTTTTTTTATTGGGCTGCCAGGGGTAGCGAGATAATAACAAAAAAAAGAAGGGAGCCAACAGCACCCGGGTTTCCCAGGCGGTCACCCATCCAAGTACTAACCGGGCCCAATGATGCTTAACTTCGGTGATCGGACGAGAACCGGTGCAATCATCATGGTATGGCCGTTGGCACTCACGTAATGTAGGAGCACGGCAGAATTCGCGTTCGGCTTCTCTCCCAATACACAAAGTGTTAGTTTTCCGCCGCATTTGACGAAAGCACTTTCTTCCGCAACAGCCAGCTCCTCGAGGACGGCGCGGGGGGCGCGCCCAGCGTCCCAGCGGAGCGACGGCCGAATTAGCGGGCGCACCGCCGCGTGTGTGAGACGCACTGCTGCTCGTTGCACGTCCTGTCATTCGCTGGGCGCGTGCAGCCTTCGACACTAGCGGAGGACGCATCTTGTCCCTGGTGTCCAGCGGAGGGCCTGTGCGGGGTGTGGCAGTGTCGTGCTGGAGGGCGCCACTGGTAGCGATGTGGGCTTCCTCGCCTCGCCTCACACCAGGTGTCTGCGTAGTTCGCAGAGCATTCGCACCATTCCTATCCCTGTCCCCGTCCCGACTTGTCCCGACTTTGCTCGACTGCCGCTCGCTGCCGCTCGGGTCGTGGCCCATATGACAGTACAAGCACGACAAACATCTGCGAGACGGCCGTGGGCCTAACGGGCGTGTCCGAGACGCCGTTTGCGGCGGCTAGGGCAGCGCCGTGCCGTGGAAAGGTGCGAAAACAGGGACACAGGAGGGTCGCCAATGCATTCATCTCTTCTAGCGACGAAAGAGAAATTTTTGTTTACAAATCTGCAGCCGTACAATGCAACAAAACAATAAGCCCTGACGTATTTCAGGACGTATCTGTCGGTTCGTACTGTTTTGTTATCTCCAGAGACTCTTTGGAAATCTTCCTTGGCACATTCTTCTTCGAGCTGAGGCCATTAATATCGTATCTTATGTTTATTACAGTCGTTTATTTTCAATTTTTTTTTTTGTTGGAACTTTGCACTGCTACGAAACAGTAGGAGGCCCTGGCTTATTTCAGATCACATCTGTCGATTCGTAGTGTTTCGTTATTGTCAAGGATTTCTTGGCACGTTTAAATTGCTGAAGGAAGCATCTTTGTCACAACGGAAAGGTAGTATGAAAAGAGGGCTGGCAGGGGTAGCGATGCAAAAAGGAGAAAATGTAAGGGATCCAACAGCACCTTTCTTTTTTTATTGGGCTGCCAGGGGTAGCGAGATAATAACAAAAAAAAGAAGGGAGCCAACAGCACCCGGGTTTCCCAGGCGGTCACCCATCCAAGTACTAACCGGGCCCAATGATGCTTAACTTCGGTGATCGGACGAGAACCGGTGCAATCATCATGGTATGGCCGTTGGCACTCACGTAATGTAGGAGCACGGCAGAATTCGCGTTCGGCTTCTCTCCCAATACACAAAGTGTTAGTTTTCCGCCGCATTTGACGAAAGCACGTCCTTCCGCAACAGCCAGTTCCTCGAGGACGCGCGCGGGGGGCGCGCCCCACCGCCGCGTGTGTGAGACGCACTGCTGCTCGTTGCACCTCCTGTCATTCGCTGGGCGCGTGCAGCCTTCGACACTAGCGGAGGACGCAACTTGTCCCTGGTGGCCAGCGGAGGGCCTGTGCGGGGTGTGGCAGTGTCGTGCTGGAGGGCGCCACTGGTAGCGATGTGGGCTTCCTCGCCTCGCCTCACACCAGGTGTCTGCGTAGTTCGCAGAGCATTCGCACCATTCCTATCCCTGTCCCCGTCCCGACTTGTCCCGACTTTGCTCGACTGCCGCTCGCTGCCGCTCGGGTCGTGGCCCATATGACAGTACAAGCACGACAAACATCTGCGAGACGGCCGTGGGCCTAACGGGCGTGTCCGAGACGCCGTTTGCGGCGGCTAGGGCAGCGCCGTGCCGTGGAAAGGTGCGAAAACAGGGACACAGGAGGGTCGCCAATGCATTCATCTCTTCTAGCGACGAAAGAGAAATTTTTGTTTACAAATCTGCAGCCGTACAATGCAACAAAACAATAAGCCCTGACGTATTTCAGGACGTATCTGTCGGTTCGTACTGTTTTGTTATCTCCAGAGACTCTTTGGAAATCTTCCTTGGCACATTCTTCTTCGAGCTGAGGCCATTAATATCGTATCTTATGTTTATTACAGTCGTTTATTTTCAATTTTTTTTTTTGTTGGAACTTTGCACTGCTACGAAACAGTAGGAGGCCCTGGCTTATTTCAGATCACATCTGTCGATTCGTAGTGTTTCGTTATTGTCAAGGATTTCTTGGCACGTTTAAATTGCTGAAGGAAGCATCTTTGTCACAACGGAAAGGTAGTATGAAAAGAGGGCTGGCAGGGGTAGCGATGCAAAAAGGAGAAAATGTAAGGGATCCAACAGCACCTTTCTTTTTTTATTGGGCTGCCAGGGGTAGCGAGATAATAACAAAAAAAAGAAGGGAGCCAACAGCACCCGGGTTTCCCAGGCGGTCACCCATCCAAGTACTAACCGGGCCCAATGATGCTTAACTTCGGTGATCGGACGAGAACCGGTGCAATCATCATGGTATGGCCGTTGGCACTCACGTAATGTAGGAGCACGGCAGAATTCGCGTTCGGCTTCTCTCCCAATACACAAAGTGTTAGTTTTCCGCCGCATTTGACGAAAGCACGTCCTTCCGCAACAGCCAGTTCCTCGAGGACGCGCGCGGGGGGCGCGCCCCACCGCCGCGTGTGTGAGACGCACTGCTGCTCGTTGCACCTCCTGTCATTCGCTGGGCGCGTGCAGCCTTCGACACTAGCGGAGGACGCAACTTGTCCCTGGTGGCCAGCGGAGGGCCTGTGCGGGGTGTGGCAGTGTCGTGCTGGAGGGCGCCACTGGTAGCGATGTGGGCTTCCTCGCCTCGCCTCACACCAGGTGTCTGCGTAGTTCGCAGAGCATTCGCACCATTCCTATCCCTGTCCCCGTCCCGACTTGTCCCGACTTTGCTCGACTGCCGCTCGCTGCCGCTCGGGTCGTGGCCCATATGACAGTACAAGCACGACAAACATCTGCGAGACGGCCGTGGGCCTAACGGGCGTGTCCGAGACGCCGTTTGCGGCGGCTAGGGCAGCGCCGTGCCGTGGAAAGGTGCGAAAACAGGGACACAGGAGGGTCGCCAATGCATTCATCTCTTCTAGCGACGAAAGAGAAATTTTTGTTTACAAATCTGCAGCCGTACAATGCAACAAAACAATAAGCCCTGACGTATTTCAGGACGTATCTGTCGGTTCGTACTGTTTTGTTATCTCCAGAGACTCTTTGGAAATCTTCCTTGGCACATTCTTCTTCGAGCTGAGGCCATTAATATCGTATCTTATGTTTATTACAGTCGTTTATTTTCAATTTTTTTTTTTGTTGGAACTTTGCACTGCTACGAAACAGTAGGAGGCCCTGGCTTATTTCAGATCACATCTGTCGATTCGTAGTGTTTCGTTATTGTCAAGGATTTCTTGGCACGTTTAAATTGCTGAAGGAAGCATCTTTGTCACAACGGAAAGGTAGTATGAAAAGAGGGCTGGCAGGGGTAGCGATGCAAAAAGGAGAAAATGTAAGGGATCCAACAGCACCTTTCTTTTTTTATTGGGCTGCCAGGGGTAGCGAGATAATAACAAAAAAAAGAAGGGAGCCAACAGCACCCGGGTTTCCCAGGCGGTCACCCATCCAAGTACTAACCGGGCCCAATGATGCTTAACTTCGGTGATCGGACGAGAACCGGTGCAATCATCATGGTATGGCCGTTGGCACTCACGTAATGTAGGAGCACGGCAGAATTCGCGTTCGGCTTCTCTCCCAATACACAAAGTGTTAGTTTTCCGCCGCATTTGACGAAAGCACGTCCTTCCGCAACAGCCAGCTCCTCGAGGACGGCGCGGGGGGCGCGCCCAGCGTCCCAGCGGAGCGACGGCCGAATTAGCGGGCGCACCGCCGCGTGTGTGAGACGCACTGCTGCTCGTTGCACGTCCTGTCATTCGCTGGGCGCGTGCAGCCTTCGACACTAGCGGAGGACGCATCTTGTCCCTGGTGTCCAGCGGAGGGCCTGTGCGGGGTGTGGCAGTGTCGTGCTGGAGGGCGCCACTGGTAGCGATGTGGGCTTCCTCGCCTCGCCTCACACCAGGTGTCTGCGTAGTTCGCAGAGCATTCGCACCATTCCTATCCCTGTCCCCGTCCCGACTTGTCCCGACTTTGCTCGACTGCCGCTCGCTGCCGCTCGGGTCGTGGCCCATATGACAGTACAAGCACGACAAACATCTGCGAGACGGCCGTGGGCCTAACGGGCGTGTCCGAGACGCCGTTTGCGGCGGCTAGGGCAGCGCCGTGCCGTGGAAAGGTGCGAAAACAGGGACACAGGAGGGTCGCCAATGCATTCATCTCTTCTAGCGACGAAAGAGAAATTTTTGTTTACAAATCTGCAGCCGTACAATGCAACAAAACAATAAGCCCTGACGTATTTCAGGACGTATCTGTCGGTTCGTACTGTTTTGTTATCTCCAGAGACTCTTTGGAAATCTTCCTTGGCACATTCTTCTTCGAGCTGAGGCCATTAATATCGTATCTTATGTTTATTACAGTCGTTTATTTTCAATTTTTTTTTTTGTTGGAACTTTGCACTGCTACGAAACAGTAGGAGGCCCTGGCTTATTTCAGATCACATCTGTCGATTCGTAGTGTTTCGTTATTGTCAAGGATTTCTTGGCACGTTTAAATTGCTGAAGGAAGCATCTTTGTCACAACGGAAAGGTAGTATGAAAAGAGGGCTGGCAGGGGTAGCGATGCAAAAAGGAGAAAATGTAAGGGATCCAACAGCACCTTTCTTTTTTTATTGGGCTGCCAGGGGTAGCGAGATAATAACAAAAAAAAGAAGGGAGCCAACAGCACCCGGGTTTCCCAGGCGGTCACCCATCCAAGTACTAACCGGGCCCAATGATGCTTAACTTCGGTGATCGGACGAGAACCGGTGCAATCATCATGGTATGGCCGTTGGCACTCACGTAATGTAGGAGCACGGCAGAATTCGCGTTCGGCTTCTCTCCCAATACACAAAGTGTTAGTTTTCCGCCGCATTTGACGAAAGCACGTCCTTCCGCAACAGCCAGTTCCTCGAGGACGCGCGCGGGGGGCGCGCCCCACCGCCGCGTGTGTGAGACGCACTGCTGCTCGTTGCACCTCCTGTCATTCGCTGGGCGCGTGCAGCCTTCGACACTAGCGGAGGACGCAACTTGTCCCTGGTGGCCAGCGGAGGGCCTGTGCGGGGTGTGGCAGTGTCGTGCTGGAGGGCGCCACTGGTAGCGATGTGGGCTTCCTCGCCTCGCCTCACACCAGGTGTCTGCGTAGTTCGCAGAGCATTCGCACCATTCCTATCCCTGTCCCCGTCCCGACTTGTCCCGACTTTGCTCGACTGCCGCTCGCTGCCGCTCGGGTCGTGGCCCATATGACAGTACAAGCACGACAAACATCTGCGAGACGGCCGTGGGCCTAACGGGCGTGTCCGAGACGCCGTTTGCGGCGGCTAGGGCAGCGCCGTGCCGTGGAAAGGTGCGAAAACAGGGACACAGGAGGGTCGCCAATGCATTCATCTCTTCTAGCGACGAAAGAGAAATTTTTGTTTACAAATCTGCAGCCGTACAATGCAACAAAACAATAAGCCCTGACGTATTTCAGGACGTATCTGTCGGTTCGTACTGTTTTGTTATCTCCAGAGACTCTTTGGAAATCTTCCTTGGCACATTCTTCTTCGAGCTGAGGCCATTAATATCGTATCTTATGTTTATTACAGTCGTTTATTTTCAATTTTTTTTTTTGTTGGAACTTTGCACTGCTACGAAACAGTAGGAGGCCCTGGCTTATTTCAGATCACATCTGTCGATTCGTAGTGTTTCGTTATTGTCAAGGATTTCTTGGCACGTTTAAATTGCTGAAGGAAGCATCTTTGTCACAACGGAAAGGTAGTATGAAAAGAGGGCTGGCAGGGGTAGCGATGCAAAAAGGAGAAAATGTAAGGGATCCAACAGCACCTTTCTTTTTTTATTGGGCTGCCAGGGGTAGCGAGATAATAACAAAAAAAAGAAGGGAGCCAACAGCACCCGGGTTTCCCAGGCGGTCACCCATCCAAGTACTAACCGGGCCCAATGATGCTTAACTTCGGTGATCGGACGAGAACCGGTGCAATCATCATGGTATGGCCGTTGGCACTCACGTAATGTAGGAGCACGGCAGAATTCGCGTTCGGCTTCTCTCCCAATACACAAAGTGTTAGTTTTCCGCCGCATTTGACGAAAGCACGTCCTTCCGCAACAGCCAGTTCCTCGAGGACGCGCGCGGGGGGCGCGCCCCACCGCCGCGTGTGTGAGACGCACTGCTGCTCGTTGCACCTCCTGTCATTCGCTGGGCGCGTGCAGCCTTCGACACTAGCGGAGGACGCAACTTGTCCCTGGTGGCCAGCGGAGGGCCTGTGCGGGGTGTGGCAGTGTCGTGCTGGAGGGCGCCACTGGTAGCGATGTGGGCTTCCTCGCCTCGCCTCACACCAGGTGTCTGCGTAGTTCGCAGAGCATTCGCACCATTCCTATCCCTGTCCCCGTCCCGACTTGTCCCGACTTTGCTCGACTGCCGCTCGCTGCCGCTCGGGTCGTGGCCCATATGACAGTACAAGCACGACAAACATCTGCGAGACGGCCGTGGGCCTAACGGGCGTGTCCGAGACGCCGTTTGCGGCGGCTAGGGCAGCGCCGTGCCGTGGAAAGGTGCGAAAACAGGGACACAGGAGGGTCGCCAATGCATTCATCTCTTCTAGCGACGAAAGAGAAATTTTTGTTTACAAATCTGCAGCCGTACAATGCAACAAAACAATAAGCCCTGACGTATTTCAGGACGTATCTGTCGGTTCGTACTGTTTTGTTATCTCCAGAGACTCTTTGGAAATCTTCCTTGGCACATTCTTCTTCGAGCTGAGGCCATTAATATCGTATCTTATGTTTATTACAGTCGTTTATTTTCAATTTTTTTTTTTGTTGGAACTTTGCACTGCTACGAAACAGTAGGAGGCCCTGGCTTATTTCAGATCACATCTGTCGATTCGTAGTGTTTCGTTATTGTCAAGGATTTCTTGGCACGTTTAAATTGCTGAAGGAAGCATCTTTGTCACAACGGAAAGGTAGTATGAAAAGAGGGCTGGCAGGGGTAGCGATGCAAAAAGGAGAAAATGTAAGGGATCCAACAGCACCTTTCTTTTTTTATTGGGCTGCCAGGGGTAGCGAGATAATAACAAAAAAAAGAAGGGAGCCAACAGCACCCGGGTTTCCCAGGCGGTCACCCATCCAAGTACTAACCGGGCCCAATGATGCTTAACTTCGGTGATCGGACGAGAACCGGTGCAATCATCATGGTATGGCCGTTGGCACTCACGTAATGTAGGAGCACGGCAGAATTCGCGTTCGGCTTCTCTCCCAATACACAAAGTGTTAGTTTTCCGCCGCATTTGACGAAAGCACGTCCTTCCGCAACAGCCAGTTCCTCGAGGACGCGCGCGGGGGGCGCGCCCCACCGCCGCGTGTGTGAGACGCACTGCTGCTCGTTGCACCTCCTGTCATTCGCTGGGCGCGTGCAGCCTTCGACACTAGCGGAGGACGCAACTTGTCCCTGGTGGCCAGCGGAGGGCCTGTGCGGGGTGTGGCAGTGTCGTGCTGGAGGGCGCCACTGGTAGCGATGTGGGCTTCCTCGCCTCGCCTCACACCAGGTGTCTGCGTAGTTCGCAGAGCATTCGCACCATTCCTATCCCTGTCCCCGTCCCGACTTGTCCCGACTTTGCTCGACTGCCGCTCGCTGCCGCTCGGGTCGTGGCCCATATGACAGTACAAGCACGACAAACATCTGCGAGACGGCCGTGGGCCTAACGGGCGTGTCCGAGACGCCGTTTGCGGCGGCTAGGGCAGCGCCGTGCCGTGGAAAGGTGCGAAAACAGGGACACAGGAGGGTCGCCAATGCATTCATCTCTTCTAGCGACGAAAGAGAAATTTTTGTTTACAAATCTGCAGCCGTACAATGCAACAAAACAATAAGCCCTGACGTATTTCAGGACGTATCTGTCGGTTCGTACTGTTTTGTTATCTCCAGAGACTCTTTGGAAATCTTCCTTGGCACATTCTTCTTCGAGCTGAGGCCATTAATATCGTATCTTATGTTTATTACAGTCGTTTATTTTCAATTTTTTTTTTTGTTGGAACTTTGCACTGCTACGAAACAGTAGGAGGCCCTGGCTTATTTCAGATCACATCTGTCGATTCGTAGTGTTTCGTTATTGTCAAGGATTTCTTGGCACGTTTAAATTGCTGAAGGAAGCATCTTTGTCACAACGGAAAGGTAGTATGAAAAGAGGGCTGGCAGGGGTAGCGATGCAAAAAGGAGAAAATGTAAGGGATCCAACAGCACCTTTCTTTTTTTATTGGGCTGCCAGGGGTAGCGAGATAATAACAAAAAAAAGAAGGGAGCCAACAGCACCCGGGTTTCCCAGGCGGTCACCCATCCAAGTACTAACCGGGCCCAATGATGCTTAACTTCGGTGATCGGACGAGAACCGGTGCAATCATCATGGTATGGCCGTTGGCACTCACGTAATGTAGGAGCACGGCAGAATTCGCGTTCGGCTTCTCTCCCAATACACAAAGTGTTAGTTTTCCGCCGCATTTGACGAAAGCACGTCCTTCCGCAACAGCCAGTTCCTCGAGGACGCGCGCGGGGGGCGCGCCCCACCGCCGCGTGTGTGAGACGCACTGCTGCTCGTTGCACCTCCTGTCATTCGCTGGGCGCGTGCAGCCTTCGACACTAGCGGAGGACGCAACTTGTCCCTGGTGGCCAGCGGAGGGCCTGTGCGGGGTGTGGCAGTGTCGTGCTGGAGGGCGCCACTGGTAGCGATGTGGGCTTCCTCGCCTCGCCTCACACCAGGTGTCTGCGTAGTTCGCAGAGCATTCGCACCATTCCTATCCCTGTCCCCGTCCCGACTTGTCCCGACTTTGCTCGACTGCCGCTCGCTGCCGCTCGGGTCGTGGCCCATATGACAGTACAAGCACGACAAACATCTGCGAGACGGCCGTGGGCCTAACGGGCGTGTCCGAGACGCCGTTTGCGGCGGCTAGGGCAGCGCCGTGCCGTGGAAAGGTGCGAAAACAGGGACACAGGAGGGTCGCCAATGCATTCATCTCTTCTAGCGACGAAAGAGAAATTTTTGTTTACAAATCTGCAGCCGTACAATGCAACAAAACAATAAGCCCTGACGTATTTCAGGACGTATCTGTCGGTTCGTACTGTTTTGTTATCTCCAGAGACTCTTTGGAAATCTTCCTTGGCACATTCTTCTTCGAGCTGAGGCCATTAATATCGTATCTTATGTTTATTACAGTCGTTTATTTTCAATTTTTTTTTTTGTTGGAACTTTGCACTGCTACGAAACAGTAGGAGGCCCTGGCTTATTTCAGATCACATCTGTCGATTCGTAGTGTTTCGTTATTGTCAAGGATTTCTTGGCACGTTTAAATTGCTGAAGGAAGCATCTTTGTCACAACGGAAAGGTAGTATGAAAAGAGGGCTGGCAGGGGTAGCGATGCAAAAAGGAGAAAATGTAAGGGATCCAACAGCACCTTTCTTTTTTTATTGGGCTGCCAGGGGTAGCGAGATAATAACAAAAAAAAGAAGGGAGCCAACAGCACCCGGGTTTCCCAGGCGGTCACCCATCCAAGTACTAACCGGGCCCAATGATGCTTAACTTCGGTGATCGGACGAGAACCGGTGCAATCATCATGGTATGGCCGTTGGCACTCACGTAATGTAGGAGCACGGCAGAATTCGCGTTCGGCTTCTCTCCCAATACACAAAGTGTTAGTTTTCCGCCGCATTTGACGAAAGCACGTCCTTCCGCAACAGCCAGTTCCTCGAGGACGCGCGCGGGGGGCGCGCCCCACCGCCGCGTGTGTGAGACGCACTGCTGCTCGTTGCACCTCCTGTCATTCGCTGGGCGCGTGCAGCCTTCGACACTAGCGGAGGACGCAACTTGTCCCTGGTGGCCAGCGGAGGGCCTGTGCGGGGTGTGGCAGTGTCGTGCTGGAGGGCGCCACTGGTAGCGATGTGGGCTTCCTCGCCTCGCCTCACACCAGGTGTCTGCGTAGTTCGCAGAGCATTCGCACCATTCCTATCCCTGTCCCCGTCCCGACTTGTCCCGACTTTGCTCGACTGCCGCTCGCTGCCGCTCGGGTCGTGGCCCATATGACAGTACAAGCACGACAAACATCTGCGAGACGGCCGTGGGCCTAACGGGCGTGTCCGAGACGCCGTTTGCGGCGGCTAGGGCAGCGCCGTGCCGTGGAAAGGTGCGAAAACAGGGACACAGGAGGGTCGCCAATGCATTCATCTCTTCTAGCGACGAAAGAGAAATTTTTGTTTACAAATCTGCAGCCGTACAATGCAACAAAACAATAAGCCCTGACGTATTTCAGGACGTATCTGTCGGTTCGTACTGTTTTGTTATCTCCAGAGACTCTTTGGAAATCTTCCTTGGCACATTCTTCTTCGAGCTGAGGCCATTAATATCGTATCTTATGTTTATTACAGTCGTTTATTTTCAATTTTTTTTTTTGTTGGAACTTTGCACTGCTACGAAACAGTAGGAGGCCCTGGCTTATTTCAGATCACATCTGTCGATTCGTAGTGTTTCGTTATTGTCAAGGATTTCTTGGCACGTTTAAATTGCTGAAGGAAGCATCTTTGTCACAACGGAAAGGTAGTATGAAAAGAGGGCTGGCAGGGGTAGCGATGCAAAAAGGAGAAAATGTAAGGGATCCAACAGCACCTTTCTTTTTTTATTGGGCTGCCAGGGGTAGCGAGATAATAACAAAAAAAAGAAGGGAGCCAACAGCACCCGGGTTTCCCAGGCGGTCACCCATCCAAGTACTAACCGGGCCCAATGATGCTTAACTTCGGTGATCGGACGAGAACCGGTGCAATCATCATGGTATGGCCGTTGGCACTCACGTAATGTAGGAGCACGGCAGAATTCGCGTTCGGCTTCTCTCCCAATACACAAAGTGTTAGTTTTCCGCCGCATTTGACGAAAGCACGTCCTTCCGCAACAGCCAGTTCCTCGAGGACGCGCGCGGGGGGCGCGCCCCACCGCCGCGTGTGTGAGACGCACTGCTGCTCGTTGCACCTCCTGTCATTCGCTGGGCGCGTGCAGCCTTCGACACTAGCGGAGGACGCAACTTGTCCCTGGTGGCCAGCGGAGGGCCTGTGCGGGGTGTGGCAGTGTCGTGCTGGAGGGCGCCACTGGTAGCGATGTGGGCTTCCTCGCCTCGCCTCACACCAGGTGTCTGCGTAGTTCGCAGAGCATTCGCACCATTCCTATCCCTGTCCCCGTCCCGACTTGTCCCGACTTTGCTCGACTGCCGCTCGCTGCCGCTCGGGTCGTGGCCCATATGACAGTACAAGCACGACAAACATCTGCGAGACGGCCGTGGGCCTAACGGGCGTGTCCGAGACGCCGTTTGCGGCGGCTAGGGCAGCGCCGTGCCGTGGAAAGGTGCGAAAACAGGGACACAGGAGGGTCGCCAATGCATTCATCTCTTCTAGCGACGAAAGAGAAATTTTTGTTTACAAATCTGCAGCCGTACAATGCAACAAAACAATAAGCCCTGACGTATTTCAGGACGTATCTGTCGGTTCGTACTGTTTTGTTATCTCCAGAGACTCTTTGGAAATCTTCCTTGGCACATTCTTCTTCGAGCTGAGGCCATTAATATCGTATCTTATGTTTATTACAGTCGTTTATTTTCAATTTTTTTTTTTGTTGGAACTTTGCACTGCTACGAAACAGTAGGAGGCCCTGGCTTATTTCAGATCACATCTGTCGATTCGTAGTGTTTCGTTATTGTCAAGGATTTCTTGGCACGTTTAAATTGCTGAAGGAAGCATCTTTGTCACAACGGAAAGGTAGTATGAAAAGAGGGCTGGCAGGGGTAGCGATGCAAAAAGGAGAAAATGTAAGGGATCCAACAGCACCTTTCTTTTTTTATTGGGCTGCCAGGGGTAGCGAGATAATAACAAAAAAAAGAAGGGAGCCAACAGCACCCGGGTTTCCCAGGCGGTCACCCATCCAAGTACTAACCGGGCCCAATGATGCTTAACTTCGGTGATCGGACGAGAACCGGTGCAATCATCATGGTATGGCCGTTGGCACTCACGTAATGTAGGAGCACGGCAGAATTCGCGTTCGGCTTCTCTCCCAATACACAAAGTGTTAGTTTTCCGCCGCATTTGACGAAAGCACGTCCTTCCGCAACAGCCAGTTCCTCGAGGACGCGCGCGGGGGGCGCGCCCCACCGCCGCGTGTGTGAGACGCACTGCTGCTCGTTGCACCTCCTGTCATTCGCTGGGCGCGTGCAGCCTTCGACACTAGCGGAGGACGCAACTTGTCCCTGGTGGCCAGCGGAGGGCCTGTGCGGGGTGTGGCAGTGTCGTGCTGGAGGGCGCCACTGGTAGCGATGTGGGCTTCCTCGCCTCGCCTCACACCAGGTGTCTGCGTAGTTCGCAGAGCATTCGCACCATTCCTATCCCTGTCCCCGTCCCGACTTGTCCCGACTTTGCTCGACTGCCGCTCGCTGCCGCTCGGGTCGTGGCCCATATGACAGTACAAGCACGACAAACATCTGCGAGACGGCCGTGGGCCTAACGGGCGTGTCCGAGACGCCGTTTGCGGCGGCTAGGGCAGCGCCGTGCCGTGGAAAGGTGCGAAAACAGGGACACAGGAGGGTCGCCAATGCATTCATCTCTTCTAGCGACGAAAGAGAAATTTTTGTTTACAAATCTGCAGCCGTACAATGCAACAAAACAATAAGCCCTGACGTATTTCAGGACGTATCTGTCGGTTCGTACTGTTTTGTTATCTCCAGAGACTCTTTGGAAATCTTCCTTGGCACATTCTTCTTCGAGCTGAGGCCATTAATATCGTATCTTATGTTTATTACAGTCGTTTATTTTCAATTTTTTTTTTTGTTGGAACTTTGCACTGCTACGAAACAGTAGGAGGCCCTGGCTTATTTCAGATCACATCTGTCGATTCGTAGTGTTTCGTTATTGTCAAGGATTTCTTGGCACGTTTAAATTGCTGAAGGAAGCATCTTTGTCACAACGGAAAGGTAGTATGAAAAGAGGGCTGGCAGGGGTAGCGATGCAAAAAGGAGAAAATGTAAGGGATCCAACAGCACCTTTCTTTTTTTATTGGGCTGCCAGGGGTAGCGAGATAATAACAAAAAAAAGAAGGGAGCCAACAGCACCCGGGTTTCCCAGGCGGTCACCCATCCAAGTACTAACCGGGCCCAATGATGCTTAACTTCGGTGATCGGACGAGAACCGGTGCAATCATCATGGTATGGCCGTTGGCACTCACGTAATGTAGGAGCACGGCAGAATTCGCGTTCGGCTTCTCTCCCAATACACAAAGTGTTAGTTTTCCGCCGCATTTGACGAAAGCACGTCCTTCCGCAACAGCCAGTTCCTCGAGGACGCGCGCGGGGGGCGCGCCCCACCGCCGCGTGTGTGAGACGCACTGCTGCTCGTTGCACCTCCTGTCATTCGCTGGGCGCGTGCAGCCTTCGACACTAGCGGAGGACGCAACTTGTCCCTGGTGGCCAGCGGAGGGCCTGTGCGGGGTGTGGCAGTGTCGTGCTGGAGGGCGCCACTGGTAGCGATGTGGGCTTCCTCGCCTCGCCTCACACCAGGTGTCTGCGTAGTTCGCAGAGCATTCGCACCATTCCTATCCCTGTCCCCGTCCCGACTTGTCCCGACTTTGCTCGACTGCCGCTCGCTGCCGCTCGGGTCGTGGCCCATATGACAGTACAAGCACGACAAACATCTGCGAGACGGCCGTGGGCCTAACGGGCGTGTCCGAGACGCCGTTTGCGGCGGCTAGGGCAGCGCCGTGCCGTGGAAAGGTGCGAAAACAGGGACACAGGAGGGTCGCCAATGCATTCATCTCTTCTAGCGACGAAAGAGAAATTTTTGTTTACAAATCTGCAGCCGTACAATGCAACAAAACAATAAGCCCTGACGTATTTCAGGACGTATCTGTCGGTTCGTACTGTTTTGTTATCTCCAGAGACTCTTTGGAAATCTTCCTTGGCACATTCTTCTTCGAGCTGAGGCCATTAATATCGTATCTTATGTTTATTACAGTCGTTTATTTTCAATTTTTTTTTTTGTTGGAACTTTGCACTGCTACGAAACAGTAGGAGGCCCTGGCTTATTTCAGATCACATCTGTCGATTCGTAGTGTTTCGTTATTGTCAAGGATTTCTTGGCACGTTTAAATTGCTGAAGGAAGCATCTTTGTCACAACGGAAAGGTAGTATGAAAAGAGGGCTGGCAGGGGTAGCGATGCAAAAAGGAGAAAATGTAAGGGATCCAACAGCACCTTTCTTTTTTTATTGGGCTGCCAGGGGTAGCGAGATAATAACAAAAAAAAGAAGGGAGCCAACAGCACCCGGGTTTCCCAGGCGGTCACCCATCCAAGTACTAACCGGGCCCAATGATGCTTAACTTCGGTGATCGGACGAGAACCGGTGCAATCATCATGGTATGGCCGTTGGCACTCACGTAATGTAGGAGCACGGCAGAATTCGCGTTCGGCTTCTCTCCCAATACACAAAGTGTTAGTTTTCCGCCGCATTTGACGAAAGCACGTCCTTCCGCAACAGCCAGTTCCTCGAGGACGCGCGCGGGGGGCGCGCCCCACCGCCGCGTGTGTGAGACGCACTGCTGCTCGTTGCACCTCCTGTCATTCGCTGGGCGCGTGCAGCCTTCGACACTAGCGGAGGACGCAACTTGTCCCTGGTGGCCAGCGGAGGGCCTGTGCGGGGTGTGGCAGTGTCGTGCTGGAGGGCGCCACTGGTAGCGATGTGGGCTTCCTCGCCTCGCCTCACACCAGGTGTCTGCGTAGTTCGCAGAGCATTCGCACCATTCCTATCCCTGTCCCCGTCCCGACTTGTCCCGACTTTGCTCGACTGCCGCTCGCTGCCGCTCGGGTCGTGGCCCATATGACAGTACAAGCACGACAAACATCTGCGAGACGGCCGTGGGCCTAACGGGCGTGTCCGAGACGCCGTTTGCGGCGGCTAGGGCAGCGCCGTGCCGTGGAAAGGTGCGAAAACAGGGACACAGGAGGGTCGCCAATGCATTCATCTCTTCTAGCGACGAAAGAGAAATTTTTGTTTACAAATCTGCAGCCGTACAATGCAACAAAACAATAAGCCCTGACGTATTTCAGGACGTATCTGTCGGTTCGTACTGTTTTGTTATCTCCAGAGACTCTTTGGAAATCTTCCTTGGCACATTCTTCTTCGAGCTGAGGCCATTAATATCGTATCTTATGTTTATTACAGTCGTTTATTTTCAATTTTTTTTTTTGTTGGAACTTTGCACTGCTACGAAACAGTAGGAGGCCCTGGCTTATTTCAGATCACATCTGTCGATTCGTAGTGTTTCGTTATTGTCAAGGATTTCTTGGCACGTTTAAATTGCTGAAGGAAGCATCTTTGTCACAACGGAAAGGTAGTATGAAAAGAGGGCTGGCAGGGGTAGCGATGCAAAAAGGAGAAAATGTAAGGGATCCAACAGCACCTTTCTTTTTTTATTGGGCTGCCAGGGGTAGCGAGATAATAACAAAAAAAAGAAGGGAGCCAACAGCACCCGGGTTTCCCAGGCGGTCACCCATCCAAGTACTAACCGGGCCCAATGATGCTTAACTTCGGTGATCGGACGAGAACCGGTGCAATCATCATGGTATGGCCGTTGGCACTCACGTAATGTAGGAGCACGGCAGAATTCGCGTTCGGCTTCTCTCCCAATACACAAAGTGTTAGTTTTCCGCCGCATTTGACGAAAGCACGTCCTTCCGCAACAGCCAGTTCCTCGAGGACGCGCGCGGGGGGCGCGCCCCACCGCCGCGTGTGTGAGACGCACTGCTGCTCGTTGCACCTCCTGTCATTCGCTGGGCGCGTGCAGCCTTCGACACTAGCGGAGGACGCAACTTGTCCCTGGTGGCCAGCGGAGGGCCTGTGCGGGGTGTGGCAGTGTCGTGCTGGAGGGCGCCACTGGTAGCGATGTGGGCTTCCTCGCCTCGCCTCACACCAGGTGTCTGCGTAGTTCGCAGAGCATTCGCACCATTCCTATCCCTGTCCCCGTCCCGACTTGTCCCGACTTTGCTCGACTGCCGCTCGCTGCCGCTCGGGTCGTGGCCCATATGACAGTACAAGCACGACAAACATCTGCGAGACGGCCGTGGGCCTAACGGGCGTGTCCGAGACGCCGTTTGCGGCGGCTAGGGCAGCGCCGTGCCGTGGAAAGGTGCGAAAACAGGGACACAGGAGGGTCGCCAATGCATTCATCTCTTCTAGCGACGAAAGAGAAATTTTTGTTTACAAATCTGCAGCCGTACAATGCAACAAAACAATAAGCCCTGACGTATTTCAGGACGTATCTGTCGGTTCGTACTGTTTTGTTATCTCCAGAGACTCTTTGGAAATCTTCCTTGGCACATTCTTCTTCGAGCTGAGGCCATTAATATCGTATCTTATGTTTATTACAGTCGTTTATTTTCAATTTTTTTTTTTGTTGGAACTTTGCACTGCTACGAAACAGTAGGAGGCCCTGGCTTATTTCAGATCACATCTGTCGATTCGTAGTGTTTCGTTATTGTCAAGGATTTCTTGGCACGTTTAAATTGCTGAAGGAAGCATCTTTGTCACAACGGAAAGGTAGTATGAAAAGAGGGCTGGCAGGGGTAGCGATGCAAAAAGGAGAAAATGTAAGGGATCCAACAGCACCTTTCTTTTTTTATTGGGCTGCCAGGGGTAGCGAGATAATAACAAAAAAAAGAAGGGAGCCAACAGCACCCGGGTTTCCCAGGCGGTCACCCATCCAAGTACTAACCGGGCCCAATGATGCTTAACTTCGGTGATCGGACGAGAACCGGTGCAATCATCATGGTATGGCCGTTGGCACTCACGTAATGTAGGAGCACGGCAGAATTCGCGTTCGGCTTCTCTCCCAATACACAAAGTGTTAGTTTTCCGCCGCATTTGACGAAAGCACGTCCTTCCGCAACAGCCAGTTCCTCGAGGACGCGCGCGGGGGGCGCGCCCCACCGCCGCGTGTGTGAGACGCACTGCTGCTCGTTGCACCTCCTGTCATTCGCTGGGCGCGTGCAGCCTTCGACACTAGCGGAGGACGCAACTTGTCCCTGGTGGCCAGCGGAGGGCCTGTGCGGGGTGTGGCAGTGTCGTGCTGGAGGGCGCCACTGGTAGCGATGTGGGCTTCCTCGCCTCGCCTCACACCAGGTGTCTGCGTAGTTCGCAGAGCATTCGCACCATTCCTATCCCTGTCCCCGTCCCGACTTGTCCCGACTTTGCTCGACTGCCGCTCGCTGCCGCTCGGGTCGTGGCCCATATGACAGTACAAGCACGACAAACATCTGCGAGACGGCCGTGGGCCTAACGGGCGTGTCCGAGACGCCGTTTGCGGCGGCTAGGGCAGCGCCGTGCCGTGGAAAGGTGCGAAAACAGGGACACAGGAGGGTCGCCAATGCATTCATCTCTTCTAGCGACGAAAGAGAAATTTTTGTTTACAAATCTGCAGCCGTACAATGCAACAAAACAATAAGCCCTGACGTATTTCAGGACGTATCTGTCGGTTCGTACTGTTTTGTTATCTCCAGAGACTCTTTGGAAATCTTCCTTGGCACATTCTTCTTCGAGCTGAGGCCATTAATATCGTATCTTATGTTTATTACAGTCGTTTATTTTCAATTTTTTTTTTTTGTTGGAACTTTGCACTGCTACGAAACAGTAGGAGGCCCTGGCTTATTTCAGATCACATCTGTCGATTCGTAGTGTTTCGTTATTGTCAAGGATTTCTTGGCACGTTTAAATTGCTGAAGGAAGCATCTTTGTCACAACGGAAAGGTAGTATGAAAAGAGGGCTGGCAGGGGTAGCGATGCAAAAAGGAGAAAATGTAAGGGATCCAACAGCACCTTTCTTTTTTTATTGGGCTGCCAGGGGTAGCGAGATAATAACAAAAAAAAGAAGGGAGCCAACAGCACCCGGGTTTCCCAGGCGGTCACCCATCCAAGTACTAACCGGGCCCAATGATGCTTAACTTCGGTGATCGGACGAGAACCGGTGCAATCATCATGGTATGGCCGTTGGCACTCACGTAATGTAGGAGCACGGCAGAATTCGCGTTCGGCTTCTCTCCCAATACACAAAGTGTTAGTTTTCCGCCGCATTTGACGAAAGCACGTCCTTCCGCAACAGCCAGTTCCTCGAGGACGCGCGCGGGGGGGCGCGCCCCACCGCCGCGTGTGTGAGACGCACTGCTGCTCGTTGCACCTCCTGTCATTCGCTGGGCGCGTGCAGCCTTCGACACTAGCGGAGGACGCAACTTGTCCCTGGTGGCCAGCGGAGGGCCTGTGCGGGGTGTGGCAGTGTCGTGCTGGAGGGCGCCACTGGTAGCGATGTGGGCTTCCTCGCCTCGCCTCACACCAGGTGTCTGCGTAGTTCGCAGAGCATTCGCACCATTCCTATCCCTGTCCCCGTCCCGACTTGTCCCGACTTTGCTCGACTGCCGCTCGCTGCCGCTCGGGTCGTGGCCCATATTGACAGTACAAGCACGACAAACATCTGCGAGACGGCCGTGGGCCTAACGGGCGTGTCCCGAGACGCCGTTTGCGGCGGCTAGGGCAGCGCCGTGCCCGTGGAAAGGTGCGAAAACAGGGACACAGGAGGGTCGCCAATGCATTCATCTCTTCTAGCGACGAAAGAGAAAATTTTTGTTTACAAATTCTGCAGCCGTACAATGCAACAAAACAATAAGCCCTGACGTATTTCAGGACGTATCTGTCGGTTCGTACTGTTTTGTTATCTCCAGAGACTCTTTGGAAATCTTCCTTGGCACATTCTTCTTCGAGCTGAGGCCATTAATATCGTATCTTATGTTTATTACAGTCGTTTATTTTCAATTTTTTTTTTTTGTTGGAACTTTGCACTGCTACGAAACAGTAGGAGGCCCTGGCTTATTTCAGATCACATCTGTCGATTCGTTAGTGTTTCGTTATTGTCAAGGATTTCTTGGCACGTTTAAATTGCTGAAGGAAGCATCTTTGTCACAACGGAAAGGTAGTATGAAAAGAGGGCTGGCAGGGGTAGCGATGCAAAAAGGAGAAAATGTAAGGGATCCAACAGCACCTTTCTTTTTTTATTGGGCTGCCAGGGGTAGCGAGATAATAACAAAAAAAAGAAGGGAGCCAACAGCACCCGGGTTTCCCAGGCGGTCACCCATCCAAGTACTAACCGGGCCCAATGATGCTTAACTTCGGTGATCGGACGAGAACCGGTGCAATCATCATGGTATGGCCGTTGGCACTCACGTAATGTAGGAGCACGGCAGAATTCGCGTTCGGCTTCTCTCCCAATACACAAAGTGTTAGTTTTCCGCCGCATTTGACGAAAGCACGTCCTTCCGCAACAGCCAGTTCCTCGAGGACGCCGCGCGGGGGGCGCGCCCCACCGCCGCGTGTGTGAGACGCACTGCTGCTCGTTGCACCTCCTGTCATTCGCTGGGCGCGTGCAGCCTTCGACACTAGCGGAGGACGCAACTTGTCCCCTGGTGGCCAGCGGAGGGCCTGTGCGGGGTGTGGCAGTGTCGTGCTGGAGGGCGCCACTGGTAGCGATGTGGGCTTCCTCGCCTCGCCTCACACCAGGTGTCTGCGTAGTTCGCAGAGCATTCGCACCATTCCTATCCCTGTCCCCGTCCCGACTTGTCCCGACTTTGCTCGACTGCCGCTCGCTGCCGCTCGGGTCGTGGCCCATATGACAGTACAAGCACGACAAACATCTGCGAGACGGCCGTGGGCCTAACGGGCGTGTCCGAGACGCCGTGTTGCGGCGGCTAGGGCAGCGCCGTGCCGTGGAAAGGTGCGAAAACAGGGACACAGGAGGGTCGCCAATGCATTCATCTCTTCTAGCGACGAAAGAGAAATTTTTGTTTACAAATACAATGCAACAAAACAATAAGCCCTGACGTATTTCAGGAACGTATCTGTCGGTTCGTACTGTTTTGTTATCTCCAGAGACTCTTTGGAAATCTTCCTTGGCACATTCTTCTTCGAGCTGAGGCATTAATATCGTATCTTATGTTTATTACAGTCGTTTATTTTCAATTTTTTTTTTTGTTGGAACTTTGCACTGCTACGAAACAGTAGGAGGCCCTGGCTTATTTCAGATCACATCTGTCGATTCGTAGTGTTTCGTTATTGTCAAGGATTTCTTGGCACGTTTAATTGCTGAAGGAAGCATCTTTGTCACAACGGAAAGGTAGTATGAAAAGAGGGCTGGCAGGGGTAGCGATGCGAGCAAAAGGAGAAAATGTAAGGGATCCAACAGCACCTTTCTTTTTTTATTGGGCTGCCAGGGGTAGCGAGATAATAACAAAAAAAAGAAGGGAGCCAACAGCACCCGGGTTTCCCAGGCGGTCACCCATCCAAGTACTAACCGGGCCCATGATGCTTAACTTCGGTGATCGGACGAGAACCGGTGCAATCATCATGGTATGGCCGTTGGCACTCACGTAATGTAGGAGCACGGCAGAATTCGCGTTCGGCTTCTCTCCAATACACAAAGTGTTAGTTTTCCGCCGCATTTGACGAAAGCACGTCCTTCCGCAACAGCCAGTTCCTCGAGGACGCGCGCGGGGGGCGCGCCCCACCGCCGCGTGTGTGAGACGCACTGCTGCTCGTTGCACCTCCTGTCATTCGCTGGGCGCGTGCAGCCTTCGACACTAGCGGAGGACGCAACTTGTCCCTGGTGGCCAGCGGAGGGCCTGTGCGGGGTGTGGCAGTGTCGTGCTGGAGGGCGCCACTGGTAGCGATGTGGGCTTCCTCGCCTCGCCTCACACCAGGTGTCTGCGTAGTTCGCAGAGCATTCGCACCATTCCTATCCCTGTCCCCGTCCCGACTTGTCCCGACTTTGCTCGACTGCCGCTCGCTGCCGCTCGGGTCGTGGCCCATATGACAGTACAAGCACGACAAACATCTGCGAGACGGCCGTGGGCCTAACGGGCGTGTCCGAGACGCCGTTTGCGGCGGCTAGGGCAGCGCCGTGCCGTGGAAAGGTGCGAAAACAGGGACACAGGAGGGTCGCCAATGCATTCATCTCTTCTAGCGACGAAAGAGAAATTTTTGTTTACAAATCTGCAGCCGTACAATGCAACAAAACAATAAGCCCTGACGTATTTCAGGACGTATCTGTCGGTTCGTACTGTTTTGTTATCTCCAGAGACTCTTTGGAAATCTTCCTTGGCACATTCTTCTTCGAGCTGAGGCCATTAATATCGTATCTTATGTTTATTACAGTCGTTTATTTTCAATTTTTTTTTTTTGTTGGAACTTTGCACTGCTACGAAACAGTAGGAGGCCCTGGCTTATTTCAGATCACATCTGTCGATTCGTAGTGTTTCGTTATTGTCAAGGATTTCTTGGCACGTTTAAATTGCTGAAGGAAGCATCTTTGTCACAACGGAAAGGTAGTATGAAAAGAGGGCTGGCAGGGGTAGCGATGCAAAAAGGAGAAAATGTAAGGGATCCAACAGCACCTTTCTTTTTTTTATTGGGCTGCCAGGGGTAGCGAGATAATAACAAAAAAAAGAAGGGAGCCAACAGCACCCGGGTTTCCCAGGCGGTCACCCATCCAAGTACTAACCGGGCCCAATGATGCTTAACTTCGGTGATCGGACGAGAACCGGTGCAATCATCATGGTATGGCCGTTGGCACTCACGTAATGTAGGAGCACGGCAGAATTCGCGTTCGGCTTCTCTCCCAATACACAAAGTGTTAGTTTTCCGCCGCATTTGACGAAAGCACTTTCTTCCGCAACAGCCAGCTCCTCGAGGACGGCGCGGGGGGGCGCGCCCAGCGTCCCAGCGGAGCGACGGCCGAATTAGCGGGCGCACCGCCGCGTGTGTGAGACGCACTGCTGCTCGTTGCACGTCCTGTCATTCGCTGGGCGCGTGCAGCCTTCGACACTAGCGGAGGACGCATCTTGTCCCTGGTGTCCAGCGGAGGGCCCTGTGCGGGGTGTGGCAGTGTCGTGCTGGAGGGCGCCACTGGTAGCGATGTGGGCTTCCTCGCCTCGCCTCACACCAGGTGTCTGCGTAGTTCGCAGAGCATTCGCACCATTCCTATCCCTGTCCCCGTCCCCGACTTGTCCCGACTTTGCTCGACTGCCGCTCGCTGCGCTCGGGTCGTGGCCCATATGACAGTACAAGCACGACAAACATCTGCGAGACGGCCGTGGCCTAACGGGCGTGTCCGAGACCGCCGTTTGCGGCGGCTAGGGCAGCGCCGTGCCGTGGAAAGGTGCGAAAACAGGGACACAGGAGGGTCGCCAATGCATTCATCTCTTCTAGCGACGAAAGAGAAATTTTTGTTTACAAATCTGCAGCCGTACAATGCAACAAAACAATAAGCCTGACGTATTTCAGGACGTATCTGTCGGTTCGTACTGTTTTGTTATCTCCAGAGACTCTTTGGAAATCTTCCTTGGCACATTCTTCTTCGAGCTGAGGCCATTAATATCGTATCTTATGTTTATTACAGTCGTTTATTTTCAATTTTTTTTTTTTGTTGGAACTTTGCACTGCTACGAAACAGTAGGAGGCCCTGGCTTATTTCAGATCACATCTGTCGATTCGTAGTGTTTCGTTATTGTCAAGGATTTCTTGGCACGTTTAAATTGCTGAAGGAAGCATCTTTGTCACAACGGAAAGGTAGTATGAAAAGAGGGCTGGCAGGGGTAGCGATGCAAAAAGGAGAAAATGTAAGGGATCCAACAGCACCTTTCTTTTTTATTGGGCTGCCAGGGGTAGCGAGATAATAACAAAAAAAAGAAGGGAGCCAACAGCACCCGGGTTTCCCAGGCGGTCACCCATCCAAGTACTAACCGGGCCAATGATGCTTAACTTCGGTGATCGGACGAGAACCGGTGCAATCATCATGGTATGGCCGTTGGCACTCACGTAATGTAGGAGCACGGCAGAATTCGCGTTCGGCTTCTCTCCCAATACACAAAGTGTTAGTTTTCCGCCGCATTTGACGAAAGCACTTTCTTCCGCAACAGCCAGCTCCTCGAGGACGGCGCGGGGGGCGCGCCCAGCGTCCCAGCGGAGCGACGGCCGAATTAGCGGGCGCACCGCCGCGTGTGTGAGACGCACTGCTGCTCGTTGCACGTCCTGTCATTCGCTGGGGCGCGTGCAGCCTTCGACACTAGCGGAGGACGCATCTTGTCCCTGGTGTCCAGCGGAGGGGCCTGTGCGGGGTGTGGCAGTGTCGTGCTGGAGGGCGCCACTGGTAGCGATGTGGGCTTCCTCGCCTCGCCTCACACCAGGTGTCTGCGTAGTTCGCAGAGCATTCGCACCATTCCTATCCCTGTCCCCG
The DNA here is from genome assembly GCF_021461385.2 of Schistocerca piceifrons. Lineage (NCBI taxonomy): Eukaryota > Metazoa > Arthropoda > Insecta > Orthoptera > Acrididae > Schistocerca > Schistocerca piceifrons. Next base: position 9,405 of record NW_025728521.1, on the reverse strand, counting down.
TCCCGACTTGTCCCGACTTTGCTCGACTGCCGCTCGCTGCCGCTCGGGTCGTGGCCCATATGACAGTACAAGCACGACAAACATCTGCGAGACGGCCGTGGGCCTAACGGGCGTGTCCGAGACGCCGTTTGCGGCGGCTAGGGCAGCGCCGTGCCGTGGAAAGGTGCGAAAACAGGGACACAGGAGGGTCGCCAATGCATTCATCTCTTCTAGCGACGAAAGAGAAATTTTTGTTTACAAATCTGCAGCCGTACAATGCAACAAAACAATAAGCCCTGACGTATTTCAGGACGTATCTGTCGGTTCGTACTGTTTTGTTATCTCCAGAGACTCTTTGGAAATCTTCCTTGGCACATTCTTCTTCGAGCTGAGGCCATTAATATCGTATCTTATGTTTATTACAGTCGTTTATTTTCAATTTTTTTTTTTGTTGGAACTTTGCACTGCTACGAAACAGTAGGAGGCCCTGGCTTATTTCAGATCACATCTGTCGATTCGTAGTGTTTCGTTATTGTCAAGGATTTCTTGGCACGTTTAAATTGCTGAAGGAAGCATCTTTGTCACAACGGAAAGGTAGTATGAAAAGAGGGCTGGCAGGGGTAGCGATGCAAAAAGGAGAAAATGTAAGGGATCCAACAGCACCTTTCTTTTTTTATTGGGCTGCCAGGGGTAGCGAGATAATAACAAAAAAAAGAAGGGAGCCAACAGCACCCGGGTTTCCCAGGCGGTCACCCATCCAAGTACTAACCGGGCCAATGATGCTTAACTTCGGTGATCGGACGAGAACCGGTGCAATCATCATGGTATGGCCGTTGGCACTCACGTAATGTAGGAGCACGGCAGAATTCGCGTTCGGCTTCTCTCCCAATACACAAAGTGTTAGTTTTCCGCCGCATTTGACGAAAGCACGTCCTTCCGCAACAGCCAGTTCCTCGAGGACGCGCGCGGGGGGGCGCGCCCCACCGCCGCGTGTGTGAGACGCACTGCTGCTCGTTGCACCTCCTGTCATTCGCTGGGCGCGTGCAGCCTTCGACACTAGCGGAGGGACGCAACTTGTCCCTGGTGGCCAGCGGAGGGCCTGTGCGGGGTGTGGCAGTGTCGTGCTGGAGGGCGCCACTGGTAGCGATGTGGGCTTCCTCGCCTCGCCTCACACCAGGTGTCTGCGTAGTTCGCAGAGCATTCGCACCATTCCTATCCCTGTCCCCGTCCCGACTTGTCCCGACTTTGCTCGACTGCCGCTCGCTGCCGCTCGGGTCGTGGCCCATATGACAGTACAAGCACGACAAACATCTGCGAGACGGCCGTGGGCCTAACGGGCGTGTCCGAGACGCCGTTTGCGGCGGCTAGGGCAGCGCCGTGCCGTGGAAAGGTGCGAAAACAGGGACACAGGAGGGTCGCCAATGCATTCATCTCTTCTAGCGACGAAAGAGAAATTTTTGTTACAAATCTGCAGCCGTACAATGCAACAAAACAATAAGCCCTGACGTATTTCAGGACGTATCTGTCGGTTCGTACTGTTTTGTTATCTCCAGAGACTCTTTGGAAATCTTCCTTGGCACATTCTTCTTCGAGCTGAGGCCATTAATATCGTATCTTATGTTTATTACAGTCGTTTATTTTCAATTTTTTTTTTTGTTGGAACTTTGCACTGCTACGAAACAGTAGGAGGCCCTGGCTTATTTCAGATCACATCTGTCGATTCGTAGTGTTTCGTTATTGTCAAGGATTTCTTGGCACGTTTTAAATTGCTGAAGGAAGCATCTTTGTCACAACGGAAAGGTAGTATGAAAAGAGGGCTGGCAGGGGGTAGCGATGCAAAAAGGAGAAAATGTAAGGGATCCAACAGCACCTTTCTTTTTTTATTGGGGCTGCCAGGGGTAGCGAGATAATAACAAAAAAAAGAAGGGAGCCAACAGCACCCGGGTTTCCCAGGCGGTCACCCATCCAAGTACTAACCGGGCCCAATGATGCTTAACTTCGGTGATCGGACGAGAACCGGTGCAATCATCATGGTATGGCCGTTGGCACTCACGTAATGTAGGAGCACGGCAGAATTCGCGTTCGGCTTCTCTCCCAATACACAAAGTGTTAGTTTTCCGCCGCATTTGACGAAAGCACGTCCTTCCGCAACAGCCAGTTCCTCGAGGACGCGCGCGGGGGGGCGCGCCCCACCGCCGCGTGTGTGAGACGCACTGCTGCTCGTTGCACCTCCTGTCATTCGCTGGGCGCGTGCAGCCTTCGACACTAGCGGAGGACGCAACTTGTCCCTGGTGGCCAGCGGAGGGCCTGTGCGGGGTGTGGCAGTGTCGTGCTGGAGGGGCGCCACTGGTAGCGATGTGGGCTTCCTCGCCTCGCCTCACACCAGGTGTCTGCGTAGTTCGCAGAGCATTCGCACCATTCCTATCCCTGTCCCCGTCCCGACTTGTCCCGACTTTGCTCGACTGCCGCTCGCTGCCGCTCGGGTCGTGGCCCATATGACAGTACAAGCACGACAAACATCTGCGAGACGGCCGTGGGCCTAACGGGCGTGTCCGAGACGCCGTTTGCGGCGGCTAGGGCAGCGCCGTGCCGTGGAAAGGTGCGAAAACAGGGACACAGGAGGGTCGCCAATGCATTCATCTCTTCTAGCGACGAAAGAGAAATTTTTGTTTACAAATCTGCAGCCGTACAATGCAACAAAACAATAAGCCCTGACGTATTTCAGGACGTATCTGTCGGTTCGTACTGTTTTGTTATCTCCAGAGACTCTTTGGAAATCTTCCTTGGCACATTCTTCTTCGAGCTGAGGCCATTAATATCGTATCTTATGTTTATTACAGTCGTTTATTTTCAATTTTTTTTTTTGTTGGAACTTTGCACTGCTACGAAACAGTAGGAGGCCCTGGCTTATTTCAGATCACATCTGTCGATTCGTAGTGTTTCGTTATTGTCAAGGATTTCTTGGCACGTTTAAATTGCTGAAGGAAGCATCTTTGTCACAACGGAAAGGTAGTATGAAAAGAGGGCTGGCAGGGGTAGCGATGCAAAAAGGAGAAAATGTAAGGGATCCAACAGCACCTTTCTTTTTTTATTGGGCTGCCAGGGGTAGCGAGATAATAACAAAAAAAAGAAGGGAGCCAACAGCACCCGGGTTTCCCAGGCGGTCACCCATCCAAGTACTAACCGGGCCCAATGATGCTTAACTTCGGTGATCGGACGAGAACCGGTGCAATCATCATGGTATGGCCGTTGGCACTCACGTAATGTAGGAGCACGGCAGAATTCGCGTTCGGCTTCTCTCCCAATACACAAAGTGTTAGTTTTCCGCCGCATTTGACGAAAGCACGTCCTTCCGCAACAGCCAGTTCCTCGAGGACGCGCGCGGGGGGCGCGCCCCACCGCCGCGTGTGTGAGACGCACTGCTGCTCGTTGCACCTCCTGTCATTCGCTGGGCGCGTGCAGCCTTCGACACTAGCGGAGGACGCAACTTGTCCCTGGTGGCCAGCGGAGGGCCTGTGCGGGGTGTGGCAGTGTCGTGCTGGAGGGCGCCACTGGTAGCGATGTGGGCTTCCTCGCCTCGCCTCACACCAGGTGTCTGCGTAGTTCGCAGAGCATTTCGCACCATTCCTATCCCTGTCCCCGTCCCGACTTGTCCCGACTTTGCTCGACTGCCGCTCGCTGCCGCTCGGGTCGTGGCCCATATGACAGTACAAGCACGACAAACATCTGCGAGACGGCCCGTGGGCCTAACGGGCGTGTCCGAGACGCCGTTTGCGGCGGCTAGGGCAGCGCCGTGCCGTGGAAAGGTGCGAAAACAGGGACACAGGAGGGTCGCCAATGCATTCATCTCTTCTAGCGACGAAAGAGAAATTTTTGTTTACAAATCTGCAGCCGTACAATGCAACAAAACAATAAGCCCTGACGTATTTCAGGACGTATCTGTCGGTTTCGTACTGTTTTGTTATCTCCAGAGACTCTTTGGAAATCTTCCTTGGCACATTCTTCTTCGAGCTGAGGCCATTAATATCGTATCTTATGTTTATTACAGTCGTTTATTTTCAATTTTTTTTTTTGTTGGAACTTTGCACTGCTACGAAACAGTAGGAGGCCCTGGCTTATTTCAGATCACATCTGTCGATTCGTAGTGTTTCGTTATTGTCAAGGATTTCTTGGCACGTTTAAATTGCTGAAGGAAGCATCTTTGTCACAACGGAAAGGTAGTATGAAAAGAGGGCTGGCAGGGGTAGCGATGCAAAAGGAGAAAATGTAAGGGATCCAACAGCACCTTTCTTTTTTTATTGGGCTGCCAGGGGTAGCGAGATAATAACAAAAAAAAGAAGGGAGCCAACAGCACCCGGGTTTCCCAGGCGGTCACCCATCCAAGTACTAACCGGGCCAATGATGCTTAACTTCGGTGATCGGACGAGAACCGGTGCAATCATCATGGTATGGCCGTTGGCACTCACGTAATGTAGGAGCACGGCAGAATTCGCGTTCGGCTTCTCTCCCAATACACAAAGTGTTAGTTTTCCGCCGCATTTGACGAAAGCACGTCCTTCCGCAACAGCCAGTTCCTCGAGGACGCGCGCGGGGGGGCGCGCCCCACCGCCGCGTGTGTGAGACGCACTGCTGCTCGTTGCACCTCCTGTCATTCGCTGGGCGCGTGCAGCCTTCGACACTAGCGGAGGACGCAACTTGTCCCTGGTGGCCAGCGGAGGGCCTGTGCGGGGGTGTGGCAGTGTCGTGCTGGAGGGCGCCACTGGTAGCGATGTGGGCTTCCTCGCCTCGCCTCACACCAGGTGTCTGCGTAGTTCGCAGAGCATTCGCACCATTCCTATCCCTGTCCCCGTCCCGACTTGTCCCGACTTTGCTCGACTGCCGCTCGCTGCCGCTCGGGTCGTGGCCCATATGACAGTACAAGCACGACAAACATCTGCGAGACGGCCGTGGGCCTAACGGGCGTGTCCGAGACGCCGTTTGCGGCGGCTAGGGCAGCGCCGTGCCGTGGAAAGGTGCGAAAACAGGGACACAGGAGGGTCGCCAATGCATTCATCTCTTCTAGCGACGAAAGAGAAATTTTTGTTTACAAATCTGCAGCCGTACAATGCAACAAAACAATAAGCCCTGACGTATTTCAGGACGTATCTGTCGGTTCGTACTGTTTTGTTATCTCCAGAGACTCTTTGGAAATCTTCCTTGGCACATTCTTCTTCGAGCTGAGGCCATTAATATCGTATCTTATGTTTATTACAGTCGTTTATTTTCAATTTTTTTTTTTTGTTGGAACTTTGCACTGCTACGAAACAGTAGGAGGCCCTGGCTTATTTCAGATCACATCTGTCGATTCGTAGTGTTTCGTTATTGTCAAGGATTTCTTGGCACGTTTAAATTGCTGAAAGGAAGCATCTTTGTCACAACGGAAAGGTAGTATGAAAAGAGGGCTGGCAGGGGTAGCGATGCAAAAAGGAGAAAATGTAAGGGATCCAACAGCACCTTTCTTTTTTTATTGGGCTGCCAGGGGTAGCGAGATAATAACAAAAAAAAGAAGGGAGCCAACAGCACCCGGGTTTCCCAGGCGGTCACCCATCCAAGTACTAACCGGGCCAATGATGCTTAACTTCGGTGATCGGACGAGAACCGGTGCAATCATCATGGTATGGCCGTTGGCACTCACGTAATGTAGGAGCACGGCAGAATTCGCGTTCGGCTTCTCTCCCAATACACAAAGTGTTAGTTTTCCGCCGCATTTGACGAAAGCACGTCCTTCCGCAACAGCCAGTTCCTCGAGGACGCGCGCGGGGGGGCGCGCCCCACCGCCGCGTGTGTGAGACGCACTGCTGCTCGTTGCACCTCCTGTCATTCGCTGGGGCGCGTGCAGCCTTCGACACTAGCGGAGGACGCAACTTGTCCCTGGTGGCCAGCGGAGGGCCTGTGCGGGGTGTGGCAGTGTCGTGCTGGAGGGCGCCACTGGTAGCGATGTGGGCTTCCTCGCCTCGCCCTCACACCAGGTGTCTGCGTAGTTCGCAGAGCATTCGCACCATTCCTATCCCTGTCCCCCGTCCCGACTTGTCCCGACTTTGCTCGACTGCCGCTCGCTGCCGCTCGGGTCGTGGCCCATATGACAGTACAAGCACGACAAACATCTGCGAGACGGCCGTGGGCCTAACGGGCGTGTCCGAGACGCCGTTTGCGGCGGCTAGGGCAGCGCCGTGCCGTGGAAAGGTGCGAAAACAGGGACACAGGAGGGTCGCCAATGCATTCATCTCTTCTAGCGACGAAAGAGAAATTTTTGTTTACAAATCTGCAGCCGTACAATGCAACAAAACAATAAGCCCTGACGTATTTCAGGACGTATCTGTCGGTTCGTACTGTTTTGTTATCTCCAGAGACTCTTTGGAAATCTTCCTTGGCACATTCTTCTTCGAGCTGAGGCCATTAATATCGTATCTTATGTTTATTACAGTCGTTTATTTTCAATTTTTTTTTTTGTTGGAACTTTGCACTGCTACGAAACAGTAGGAGGCCCTGGCTTATTTCAGATCACATCTGTCGATTCGTAGTGTTTCGTTATTGTCAAGGATTTCTTGGCACGTTTAAATTGCTGAAGGAAGCATCTTTGTCACAACGGAAAGGTAGTATGAAAAGAGGGCTGGCAGGGGTAGCGATGCAAAAAGGAGAAAATGTAAGGGATCCAACAGCACCTTTCTTTTTTTATTGGGCTGCCAGGGGTAGCGAGATAATAACAAAAAAAAGAAGGGAGCCAACAGCACCCGGGTTTCCCAGGGCGGTCACCCATCCAAGTACTAACCGGGCCCAATGATGCTTAACTTCGGTGATCGGACGAGAACCGGTGCAATCATCATGGTATGGCCGTTGGCACTCACGTAATGTAGGAGCACGGCAGAATTCGCGTTCGGCTTCTCTCCCAATACACAAAGTGTTAGGTTTTCCGCCGCATTTGACGAAAGCACGTCCTTCCGCAACAGCCAGTTCCTCGAGGACGCGCGCGGGGGGCGCGCCCCACCGCCGCGTGTGTGAGACGCACTGCTGCTCGTTGCACCTCCTGTCATTCGCTGGGCGCGTGCAGCCTTCGACACTAGCGGAGGACGCAACTTGTCCCTGGTGGCCAGCGGAGGGGCCTGTGCGGGGGTGTGGCAGTGTCCGTGCTGGAGGGCGCCACTGGTAGCGATGTGGGCTTCCTCGCCTCGCCTCACACCAGGTGTCTGCGTAGTTCGCAGAGCATTCGCACCATTCCTATCCCTGTCCCCGTCCCGACTTGTCCCGACTTTGCTCGACTGCCGCTCGCTGCCGCTCGGGTCGTGGCCCATATGACAGTACAAGCACGACAAACATCTGCGAGACGGCCGTGGGCCTAACGGGCGTGTCCGAGACGCCGTTTGCGGCGGCTAGGGCAGCGCCGTGCCGTGGGAAAGGTGCGAAAACAGGGACACAGGAGGGTCGCCAATGCATTCATCTCTTCTAGCGACGAAAGAGAAATTTTTGTTTACAAATCTGCAGCCGTACAATGCAACAAAACAATAAGCCCTGACGTATTTCAGGACGTATCTGTCGGTTCGTACTGTTTTGTTATCTCCAGAGACTCTTTGGAAATCTTCCTTGGCACATTCTTCTTCGAGCTGAGGCCATTAATATCGTATCTTATGTTTATTACAGTCGTTTATTTTCAATTTTTTTTTTTGTTGGAACTTTGCACTGCTACGAAACAGTAGGAGGCCCTGGCTTATTTCAGATCACATCTGTCGATTCGTAGTGTTTCGTTATTGTCAAGGATTTCTTGGCACGTTTAAATTGCTGAAGGAAGCATCTTTGTCACAACGGAAAGGTAGTATGAAAAGAGGGCTGGGCAGGGGTAGCGATGCAAAAAGGAGAAAATGTAAGGGATCCAACAGCACCTTTCTTTTTTTATTGGGCTGCCAGGGGTAGCGAGATAATAACAAAAAAAAGAAGGGAGCCAACAGCACCCGGGTTTCCCAGGCGGTCACCCATCCAAGTACTAACCGGGCCCAATGATGCTTAACTTCGGTGATCGGACGAGAACCGGTGCAATCATCATGGTATGGCCGTTGGCACTCACGTAATGTAGGAGCACGGCAGAATTCGCGTTCGGCTTCTCTCCCAATACACAAAGTGTTAGTTTTCCGCCGCATTTGACGAAAGCACGTCCTTCCGCAACAGCCAGTTCCTCGAGGACGCGCGCGGGGGGGCGCGCCCCACCGCCGCGTGTGTGAGACGCACTGCTGCTCGTTGCACCTCCTGTCATTCGCTGGGCGCGTGCAGCCTTCGACACTAGCGGAGGACGCAACTTGTCCCTGGTGGCCAGCGGAGGGCCTGTGCGGGGTGTGGCAGTGTCGTGCTGGAGGGCGCCACTGGTAGCGATGTGGGCTTCCTCGCCTCGCCTCACACCAGGTGTCTGCGTAGTTCGCAGAGCATTCGCACCATTCCTATCCCTGTCCCCGTCCCGACTTGTCCCGACTTTGCTCGACTGCCGCTCGCTGCCGCTCGGGTCGTGGGCCCATATGACAGTACAAGCACGACAAACATCTGCGAGACGGCCGTGGGCCTAACGGGCGTGTCCGAGACGCCGTTTGCGGGCGGCTGAGGGCAGCGCCGTGCCGTGGAAAGGTGCGAAAACAGGGACACAGGAGGGTCGCCATTGCATTCATCTCTTCTAGCGACGAAAGAGAAATTTTTGTTTACAAATCTGCAGCCGTACAATGCAACAAAACAATAAGCCCTGACGTATTTCAGGACGTATCTGTCGGTTCGTACTGTTTTGTTATCTCCAGAGACTCTTTGGAAATCTTCCTTGGCACATTCTTCTTCGAGCTGAGGCCATTAATATCGTATCTTATGTTTATTACAGTCGTTTATTTTCAATTTTTTTTTTTTTGTTGGAACTTTGCACTGCTACGAAACAGTAGGAGGCCCTGGCTTATTTCAGATCACATCTGTCGATTCGTAGTGTTTCGTTATTGTCAAGGATTTCTTGGCACGTTTAAATTGCTGAAGGAAGCATCTTTGTCACAACGAAAGGTAGTATGAAAAGAGGGCTGGCAGGGGTAGCGATGCAAAAAGGAGAAAATGTAAGGGATCCAACAGCACCTTTTCTTTTTTATTGGGCTGCCAGGGGTAGCGAGATAATAACAAAAAAAAGAAGGGAGCCAACAGCACCCGGGTTTCCCAGGCGGTCACCCATCCAAGTACTAACCGGGCCCAATGATGCTTAACTTCGGTGATCGGACGAGAACCGGTGCAATCATCATGGTATGGCCGTTGGCACTCACGTAATGTAGGAGCACGGCAGAATTCGCGTTCGGCTTCTCTCCAATACACAAAGTGTTAGTTTTCCGCCGCATTTGACGAAAGCACGTCCTTCCGCAACAGCCAGTTCCTCGAGGACGCGCG